>NW_013666936.1:44504-60362 GCF_000517525.1 Limulus polyphemus
CAAGTTTGAACGTACTTGATGGTGAATATCATTCATCCTTTCCGATAATACTTTCACAAACTCTGACACATTTTCAGGCAACTCTTCATAAGGTGGGTGTCCTGTTGACAGATCCACTGGCAACCGAAGTTCCTGACCAAACATCAACTTTGCTGAAGTGTATCCAGTGGCTTCATGCTCTGCTGTCCTATAGGCCATCAGCAGTGGAGACAGTAAGACATCCCAGTCATCTTGGCGGCTATTACAAAACTTTTGCCAATTCCTGTCCCAGTGTCCAGTTGTACTTTTCTACCATCCCTTTGGACTGTGGGTGAAGTGGCGTTGTTCTGGTCTTTCGGATGCCAAACAACTTGCAGCATTCTTGGAACACGGCTGATTCGAAGTTACGGCCTTGATCTGAATGCAGTTCATATGGCATACCAAATGTGAAGAAGAAGTCACTAATAGCCGAAGCTACAGTTGTAGCTTCCTGATTTGGTATTGCATATGCCTCAGGCCACTTGGTGAAATAATCCATCACCACACAAATGTACTTGTTTCAGGCACGAGTTTGAGGCAAAGGACCAGCAATGTCAACGGCTACTCTTTCCATTGGTGCGCCAACTTGATATGACTTGATTGGAGCACGTCCCTTATGCTTGGGTCCCCTTTTAGCACAACATGTACTGCATGTTCTGCACCATTCTTCCACATCTTGTCTCATATCTATCCAGTAAAATCTTTGTCGTAGGTGACTCAGTGTCTTCTTAACTCCGAGATGTCCTCCTGTTAAAGTATCATGGGATTGACGTAGCACAACTTTCCGCAACTTTCTTGGTATAACTGTTTGCCAGGTCGTCACTTTCCCATCTGCAGTTTCCCATCTCCGGAGAAGAATACCACCTTCAAGCTTCAACTGGTCCCATTGTGCCCAATAGTTCTTTGTCACAGGGCTTGGACTAGACACCTTCTACCAAGCAGGGTGCAAGACACTTGCTTTTAGAGAATCAATTATTGGCTTCAAATCTTGATCTTTCTCCTGTTCTGCTTTGATATCTATATTTGGTTCCACTTCATCATAATCAACTTTTTCAGTCGGCTTGACTTCAGCTTGATGACACCTAATTAGTTCAACCTCTCTTTTAACAGTTACCGGAACTTGGCCTTTGTTGTTCCCAAACGTCATTTTATCAAAATTAATTACAAACTTCCTTGGTAGTAAATAGTCCAACCCTAATATGCATTGGTCTTCAATGTCAGCTAAGTATACTTTCTGTCTGTTTTTCACGCCCATGAGCTCGATAGTTACCAACACTGGTCCCCACAACCTTGCGTAATGTCCTGTCACACCACAGAGCTTCTGTACAGCTTCTGGTACGCCTTTGTGATCTAACATCTTAATACTCACAAGGGTTTGCTGAGATGCAGAATCTATGACAAAGTTGCACCTTTAGCCATCCAGCTTCCCTGTCACATAGACACTATGTGTGCTTGCCATTTTACACTTAGCTGTTGGGACTTTCACGATAGGGGTTGGCGAGTGTCCCTCAACACCAACCACTACTGGTCTCCCCGAGGCTGACTTGTTGGTAATATTCTTCTTACACTGGCTCCTCTTATGTCCTTGCTTTCCACAGTTCCAACAACCTTTCTGGGTAGCAGCCTTTCCTGCTGTGGCATCTCCCCTGTGTTGAAGTTGCCAGCATTGAGCTCTCTTGTGCCCAGGTTTATTACAGTGCCAGCAAAGTCCCTCGGACCTCTGTGAAAGCTGACCTTTTCTGGCCTTGAATCCAGATGACTGTACCAACCTTGGTACCTCCGTGCTGGATTTAATGTAGGATTAAAATTCAAGAGCTCTGGCCATTGCATCCTGCATGGTAGAGGGGTATGCTTGCTTCACTTGTATCTTTACTTGTGGACAGTCCAAGGCATTTACAAACTGATCCCTCAGCAACAACTTGAGGAGATTGGGTGGTGCAGTTGGGTAGGCCTTGTAGGCCATACTTTCCAAATCCTGTGCCAGCTCCTGCAGGCTCTCCCTTTTAGCACGGACTCTCGTCCTAAACCTAGCCGTGTAGACTTCTGACTGATTTTGGGTTCCATACCTGAGTTCTAGAGCCGCTACCAGTGCTCTATGGTTGTGTCTGTCGTCTGCTGTCAACTGTCCATGTATTTCCAGTGGTTGTCCCTTCGAGCTCGTTGCCAGATATACTGCTCTCTGCTCCTCTGTCCATCCATTCATTTCTGCCAGTAGCTCAAATTGTGCTCTATATGCTTCCCACGGTGCCTTCCCATCGAATTCCTGTAGCTTCCTTCGTACTGGATCACCCCTATTGCTGACATTCATATCTGGGATGTGACTTCTAACAGGGCTGAAGATGTCTGCATTAGGGTTTAGCTGCGGGGTACTTCTTGCCACTGTTGTTGACTTTCATGTAACTGTTGGAGACTTTCTTCCTGTTTCCTTTCTTGTTCCAGTTGCCACTGCTGTAATCTTTCTTCTTGTTTATTTTCTTTTTTCTCCAACCACTGCTGTAGTCTCTCTTGTTTATTTTGCTGTTCGAGCTGCCACTGTTGCAGGTTTTCTTGCCACTGCTTTTGTCTCTCTTCTTGTTTCTTTTCTCATTCTTCTTGTTTCTTTTCTTTTCCTCCAACAACTGCTGTAATTTCTCTTCTTGTTTCTTTTCTTTTTCTTCTAACAACTGTTGTAATCTCTCTTCTTGTTTATTTTCTCGTTCTTCTTGTTTCTTTTCTTTTTCCTCCAACAACTGCTGTAATCTCTCTTCTTGTTTATTTTGTTGTTCGAGCTGCCACTGTTGCAGGTTTTCTTGCAACTGCCGTTGTCTCTCTTCTTGTTTATTTTCTCGTTCTTCTTGTATATTTTGCTGCTCTTGTATTGCTGCCATCAAGTCTGCTAAGCTGTAGTTTGATTTGCCGCCACTTGTTTCCATCTTCTTCTTTTTATTTTTGATCCTACTTCTGACACCAATTTGTTATGTCTCTGTATGTTTGTTTGTTAATTTTTCTACGATACGAGTCCTTTCTTAAATAAAACTCATTTATTCTTCCTCAATACAACTTTGTAATGCACTTAATTTTCACAGTTACACACACTATAGTTCACAACAATTCACTCATTTTCTACCGCGCTTGACTTAATTGTCCGTCTCCGCCAACTATAGTTCCGATCACTGTATCTGCTATCCTCGGTTCCCGCCGACCATAACCACTGACCTTGGTTCTCCACTCTCTCTTTTTCTCTCTGCCTCTTGCTTCGTCTCTGCCCCGCTCTCTCTGTCTAGTGCACTTATATACAATAATACCGCCTGTTCTATATATAACGGAAAGTGTAACCATTCTGTGAAGGCAACAGTTCAACTCATTATTCTGCATACTTGAGACACTGCAACTAAAGAAAAGGCCCGGCATGGCCAAGTGGTTAGGGTGCTTGACTCGCAATCTGTGGGTTGCGGGTTCGAATCTCCGTCCTACCAAACGTGCTCATCCTTTCAGCCATGGGGGTATTATAATGTGACGGTCAATCCCACTATTCGTTGCTAAAAGAGTAGCCCAAGAGTTGGCGGTGGGTGGTGATGACTAGCTGCCTTCCCTCTAGTCTTACACTGCTAAATTAGGGATGGCTAGTGCAGATAGCCCTCATGTAGCTTTGCACGAAATCCAAAAACAAACATGAACTAAAGAAAATGTACCCAATGCTTCTACCATTCTGCAGGAAAAAACAAGTGTATTATAAAAATTCAGATGGTTATGTTTTCACACCTTGTAGAAGTGTTCAATAAATGATTTACCTAATGAGATATAAAATGTAAAAATTTCATTTTATTGTTTCAGTGGTACATAGTTCTTATAACAATAATAAGTCCAATTTAACCTGAAAACTTGTGTGATTTGTATTATTAAACATTGTTATTATTACCCTTGTTTGGTTACAGTGATGTAGTAGCAGAACTTCCTTTTATTTTGATGCATCCAAAACCTGAAGAGCTAGTAACCACACTGTCAGATCATCAGTCAATTTCAGAGAAAAGTGAGGCAGGAAATAATGTTTCTTTTGATACCAATTTGATCCAGCTTGATATGTAAGTGCTAAAATTTGTCATGAAAGATGTTAACTAAATCACACTAGTCACTTATTAAGGACTAATGTAGTTAAATTAAAATTATCATGGTTTACCAGTGACTTTTGTTAGGTATAAAAAAAGTTGAACAATAATCCTAACTATCTATAATAATTAAGTCCCAAGTGTCAGTGAACCAAATAAGAAAATATATCCTACATTGTGCCAGACGTTTCACGTTAGCTAACAACAAAGTTATCATAGTGTGTCAATGATACATGTTAGGACTACAAAGATATGAGAGTCCTTCAAGTTTCTTATTTTACCTTAGTCATAAGTTTTGCTGTACAAAATAAAAAAAATAAGTAATACAATGTGTCAAATGACCATGTTAGGCCTAACAAAAATATGGAAAACTCTTTTAATTAAAGTTTTCTTACGAATTTATATATTTTATTTCTAATTTACTTAGTTTCATACAAGGGCAATACAAGAAACACTTTCTGTTTGCTTGGTTTAGTGTAGAGCTACATAGCAAACTATGTGTGCATTGTCTACCATTTGGAATTAAATCCTGGACTTTAGCATTGTAAGTCTGTAAACTTACTGTTACCACACTGGGAGACACCCTTTTTAAGTTAAGAGATTTCATTACAATTTAAAATCTCATTTGAAAGATCTAATATTGGGAGATTATAGAAAAATCAAATTAATTTGCTATTAATCTTTTCTTTTGATGTTGATATAAATAAGAATATATATTTCTTTAAGACTGAAGTATCCAAAAAATGGAATTTGTAATTTTTTTCTCACCTCTTATCTAATTTTTTCTGTATATACAATATCAGGCAGGTGGTAACACTGGCTATGGTTTGGCTTGTTCATTGAAATGGTATTTTAAATATCTCCTCAATAGGTCATCATAACTTTACAATACTATACAGTGTTTCCTTTTATAACAATATTTATGTAATGACTGAGTCACAAGCTCTGGGAATATCTGTAATTGATATAGCAAAAGTTTGAATTTCTTGTTCTTTCTTCTGCTTCTCTTTTTATTAAAAGGTAACTCAAAAACCAAATCAATAGTGTCAACCAATTTCACTGAGGTGACATAGTTTCAAACAGAGTATCTGCTTTTATAAGTAGTATTAACTATTAGTAATAAAAAAAATCATAATTCTAGTGTAAACAATGTTATCATTATCCTTTGAAGTTAACTTTCTTACAGAAATTTGGTGTTACTTTAAAAAGCTCAAGTCCAGGGTGAAACAGAAATTGCCAGCCAATAATAGATACAGAATAATTATTACAGTTGGAACCTCACTGTATTTATAACTTGCTTATAAATACAACCTTTCTATGTCTGTTGAAACACTGTATTATAAAACCAAGCAAACAAGTAAAGAAAAACTTTTCACAAAAAAGAAGTAAATGTAGGGGTGGCTAATATCAATCTTTCAAAAATAATGCTAACAAGATAGTAGGGATGACATATGCATCTTCCCTACATATATGGACTTATATTAGTCATCCCTACATTTACTTCCTTTTTTGAAAAGCTTTTTCTTTACTTGTATATAGTGTTATTAAAGTATACATGTGTTTTAAGTGTGTTAACTAGCTGTCACTATGCAGCATCCATTTCAGCTCCAAGCATACATGGGATGAGTTAATATACATAGACTGACATTTGGTAGGTGATAGTATGAGTAGTGAAGAAATATTTTATATTACATTTTCATTAAGTATAGCAAAACATTTTCATTTCTTTAAGCATTTTATGGTGGGTTAGCAGTAAGTTTCAGGACACAGTAATAAGACAAATTTGACCAGAAAACCCATGTGATTTGTATTAATAAACAAAAAGAGATAAAAATAAGTGTTTTTAAATGTCTTATTAGGTTACAAGTCTAGCTCAAAAACTTCTAGAACCTCTAAAATACATATCTACAGTATTTTTACGTATCCCTGTATATTCTATCTGATATTTACTCTCCTCAGCAACAAACGTTTGCTAAATCAAAATTGTAGGATGAAATGAACAATTGATAACTCTATTATCAAATATATAATACCATGTTGAATGGCGTTTGTAAAAGGTTGTGGCATGCACATGAAGTTAACCCTATCGTGACGGGTGGGGGCTAGAGGGCATGTCATCACTTTTATAGAATTACATTCAAAATTTTATTTATATCAATGAAATTTGGTATTAAAGTGTAGATTATAATTCAAATTTTAGTATTATATATTAGTTAATATCTTAATTTTAAAGTAAATATAAAAGAAAATTGTTAAATATCAATTTTTGTGTGTCATACTGGTATGCCAACTTCTGTGTTTGGTCAGGTTACATTTTATGTCTATAGTTTTATTCAAATTATAAACCCAAATTTCCAATATTGGCAAGCTAGAATATAAAATAAGAACCTCCTACCTTTTCTATTTGCTGAGATATCATGATATTTATTGAATCCATCATATTGGCTCTGCCAACCACTTCATTATTTGAGAAGACTTGTTTATCTATGCCTGCTTTTTACTATACCTATAAGTTTAGGTATTCAAAAATGCATATCTATCTATCTATATATATATATATATATATAAAGCCTACAAAAATGATTTTTTTCAAAATTCACCTGTGAATTTGGACAAGGCTTACAACAAGGGTTAGTAAGTACCACTCACGAGTGCAACAAAAAACTTCAATCACTGTAAGTAGTGGAGATCATTGTTTTCTGAATATTCTTTATTTACATAGGAAATAAGTGTAAAAAGAGTAGAAGAAACTCAGGAGATGTACTTTGGAACTTTGTTGTCCATACTGATAGGGACAGATAGTACTATTCATTTTGTTTCTTCAAGTTTCTAGGACATATGTTAGCAATATAATAACTCCAGAAAATAAGTGTGTAAAGGTGAGAAGTGTAAACTCTGACCATAAGTACTTTGAAATTTTGTGATCAGTACTAACAATACTATACATTTTATTTTGCATTTGCAACCTTTATTTTCACTATACTTTGATTACTTCCTATAACCTGGAGAATCAAGTATAATGTTACAGTGAAGAAAGTAACAGATAAAATATAAAGCTTAATGAAAATTAAAATAAAAATGAGTTTTTTTATTTGTTTTCACTATTTTTATTATAAAAGTAACTAAAATGTAAAAAATAGAAACTTATTAGGTAATATATTTAAAGAAAAATAATTAAAATCTTCATATGCACCAGTTAGACATGTTTCTAAGGTCAATAAAACAAAAATTAATAAACATAAATAGATTTATACTGCCATGAGATTTAGGCTATTTAGAATATACATTTGTGGTTTCCTGTTACAATTTGCAGTTGCTCTAGGGAAAAAATAGGTAATTTAGATTTATTTCTTAATTTTTATGATGATTACAAGGTCAGTCAAATCGACCAACACTATATAGAGTTAACTCTCTCAATACTGGTCCGATTAATTTGACCAACCACATGACTTTTTGTACTCATTCAGAGTCTTTATAGATCTGATACTTCTAACTTTTAATATAATGTGTATATCTTCATGAAATTTGGTAGTCTTTCAGTAAACATTGTAAGTCTTTCACATTCAAAAAATCATATTTTTTGGTAAAGTATTTTTAATAAACTAAAAAAATATTTGTTCATGAATATATTGTTTATTTGTTTTGAATAGTGTGTGTGCAAAGTGATTTTCATGTTAATATCAAACATACTTTTCTTCATCTCAAAAATCTCAAATTTCAGTTGTGTAATCTCTAAAACCTCTTAAATACATTTCAGGTGTTTGTTTTCAGTAAAATTTTATATCTTATTTGTTATTTTCTCCACTCTAATTCTATACAAGGCTGGTCAATTTGACCGACCTTGTAACCACCAAAAAAAATCGAAATAAATCTAAATTACCCTCTTTTTCTTTCTAGAATGACTTTAAATCTAACATGAAATTACATTCATTTGTCCTAAATAGCTTTAAACTTGTAACAGTGCATGTCTTGTGAGATATTTTTATTATATTATTATTATTAGTTATTTTACCTAATCTAACCTTAACTAACCAGAGAGTTCCCTATTTTTCCATTTTAGTTACTTTTATAATAATAAATAAAGAATAAATATGAAGACCAAGAAATAAAATACTTAACTGTGTATTCTTTTTTTTTTGCTTGTTAACTGTCGATGACACTTAACCAAATTTTTTTTTCATACTAATGGTAGTAATGCACAAAATATACTAAAAGAGAAATTGACAATTATATGTTCAAAACAACACATAATGTAATACGTCATTTGCTAGATGAAAACCATAGCTTTTTATTGGTTATAGATAGTATAGAAGTAAGTATAAGAGAGAACTATTAACAAATCCTTAAAGAGAGGATGTGACAGGTAGGTGTGGCAAGAGGGGTTTGATTTTCTATCTGATGGCTCTGTAACTAAACAAAAATTAAAAGCTATAAAAATTATGGTTTGTCTGAGAAATGAATATTTTAGAGTGAGTAATTTATATTGAATTTCCTATTTATTGGAAGGTGGTGAATAAAATAGAGAAGATTGGATGCCTTCAGAAAATTTGTCATCTTTCTCACACTAGGGGAAATTCAGGATTTTTTTAATTATTGCTTTATAAAATTAAGAACTTAAAACTTATATACTATTAAAGTATGGATTATTAGCTATGATTTTGTGCTATACTGATTGGTATAACTTAAACAAAAAGTAGTTTAATAAAATTTTGAATGTAAGCCACTAAAATCTCGTGACATGCACAGTAAATGATGCCCAGGCAGATAATGTTAACATTGACAAAATAACTGATTAAATATTCAAAAGTTTTATTCAATAAACGTTTGATGATTATCTAGAAGGATACAAAGATTACACAATTGAAACTTGACAATTTTCAGATAAAGAAAAGTATTTTTAATTGTAAAATCAAAATTAATTTTCACATTGGATAGTCAACATTCTAAAAGAAAAGATTCACGACCAAATCTTTAAGAAAAAAATCTTAATACTTAATATAAAAACATTATATATTGTGTATCAAAGCCATGTAATATTTACTAATAATTTTCAAAATTCTGTAAAGATATGCCTAAATTATCAAAAATTATAATATAAATGCTCACATAGATACTTTCGTGGTTACAAGCTGGGTGGATCCTACCCAGCCCGTATTCGTAGGGTTAATGAGTTAAAATGGGATATATAGTTTTTATTGTGAATTGATATACTTTGTTTGGTATATTTTTTATTTTTAACTTAGTGTTTTTTGAAAAATCTATGCATCACTATCCAAAGTTAAAAAAAAGGGTTTTTGAAACATATTACAAACTGTGGTTTTAAGAACACTGTTATAATACTTCCCATAAACACTGACATGTTTCTTGTAAAATGTTTTACTCAATATATATATCATGAAATGCTTTAAAGAAGAGTATTTTTATATTTGGGTGATGATTTCATCAAATACTGATAAACAATTTTGCAGAGAAGGAGTCAATGATTCAACTTCTCGAGAGGATGATTTTATTTTTGAAGATTTTGCAAGGTCAAGACTTAGGGGAGAAACTGAAATCTGAATGTGAAATTTCAACGCCTCTGTGAATCTCAGTTTAGAAATTCCAACATTTAACTCAGTTGATTCTCAGTGGCCAATTGTAATAATGTTTTTATGAAGCCCTGCTGCTGTTGCATGGTTTGTGATGCTGTATTCTTTATTCATGTGTGTGAGTGTTGTCTCTGTTATTCATGTTAACATATTAAATATCTTATACATTATTATGAGCTTCAGTAGCATCAGTATTGATGGTACATTATCCTTGTACTCAGAAAAACATGGCATATATATGTTGCTGTGCATATAAGTGTCCTAGTCCAGTTTTGTATCTAGTGAAAGTTTGTATCTAATCTATTTGTTTGAACCTTTCCACAAATCAACATACAAACACAACAGCAGTCAGTAATTCTTTTGGTTTTGAGATTAAGATTGTTATGTTTACAGTTGCTCATTTATCTTTCTATTGAAGGTTGTAGCCAGGGCCGAATTTAGAAATGTGGGGGCCCTGGGCTGCCTCTATTATGTGGGGACCCCTTTCAGAAAAAAATGTATTCATCAATACATGATATAAAAATAGCTGTAATCATGCCCTCTTTAAAACGTCTCTACTTACAGTCTTACTCATATCTAGCCACAAATTTCTTAATAAATCTGCAAGTTATTAATTACACAAAATTAGACATAAACTCAAACACATACAAATCAGTTTGGTATAAAAAATAATGTTTATTATATAAAGTATTGTATGAAAAAACATGGTATTTTATCATATTTCACCAGAGTTTACTAACATGTGTTTTTTGACATAGTTCAAAGGAAAGTGTGTAGTGAAGAAATAATTACAATATACCAGGAACTTTTCATGACTTTTGTTTAGCGAAATCCTTGATAATATTACTGAAGTCCAAATCATGCAGTATGTCATACTCAATACTCATTATCGCTAGCTTACTAAGCCGTTCATGTGTCATTGCTGTTTGTAGCCTTTTCCTAATAATTTTCATCTTACTGAATGATCTTTTTCCTCTACGGTTAGTAACCATTAAAACAAGATAAATATGAAGAGCTGTTTTAACATTGGGGAAAGTATCTTTCACAGATTTTTCAATGATTAGTTTGTACAGAAAATGGTGCTGTCCAATACAGTCATTTTCTTCATCTTTAAAAACCTTTGAAAACTCGGCGAACTGAATCAGTTCAGTACCTAGGGAGCCATCTAACTCTTTGTTGTACTTGTCAACTAGAATTTCTGCTGATTGTTCAATTTCTTTCATCGTCAGTGTTTCCAGATGACCCAAAAATCCAAAATTTGAAACAAGTTTTTCATATGCTGACAAATGTTGATCAAGTGAGCTCGCAAACTGATCAGTCGCTGGTAGAAAATTCTCTACATGAAACTTCTCTGAAGCTGTAAGGTTTGCTTCTGATTCTTGGCCGTAGTCCAGATGATTAAGGCAAACATTTTTTTGCCTTTCTGTGTTTTTGCATAAGCTGTTGTGCCTGATTTCTTAATGCCTTGAGCTTCAAATGTATCATTAGATTCACGTTTGTTTTCAACAAACTTCTTAATTGATTTAAGATTTAACAGCTACAACTGCAATATTCAAGTCAAGTGTTAGATCTTGCAAAACAAGTGTTGTTGCATTTGCCCTGTGTAGAATTTCATGCCGGAACACTGTACATATACCAGTTTCTAACATACACATATGCTCCAACAATCCTTTTGCTTGACCAACGTGTTGTAGTTACTTTCTTAGGTACAGTGACTGGACCATCAGCAGTTTTTAGAATATCAGTAAGTATTTTATAACGATGCGTAGAGGCTGAGAAGAACACATAGACTTGTTCAAGGAAGGAAAAAAAACCTACAGCTGCTGGACAGCATTCTGCTGCAGCCTTTCCCACTAGATTCAGTGAATGCCCTGCACAAGATATCCAAGCTGCCAGGTTGTTTACACCAGCTACTGTGGTTTGAAGGCCATTGTATCTTCCACTCATTGCTGATGCATTGTCATAAGACTTGCCACGGCAGTTTTTAATGTCTTATCTCACAAATATCAAGGAATTTAATCAAGCCATCAAACATCTCCTGTGTTTTGTGTCCCTGGTTTGGCATAAATGTCACAAATCATTCAACTGGTGTAGTATTTACCATGTATCGGAATATAAGCGTCAGCTGATCATAACTACATAAGTGTACCCTTTTAACATTATTACAGCATACATTCTTTTTTTCTGAACATCATTAATGCATACACCCCTCTGTTCCTAACATCATTAAGGAATACACTTCTCTTCTTAACTCTTGTAATGCGTATATTCCGATCTTGTTCTTTTTAACCATGTAACTGCATATATTTTTTTACAACCATTAATACGTTTATATAGCATTGTTACAATGGCTGTTTCCCTTTTTTTGTAACATCATCATTACATACATTAACAGATTTGTTATGTCTCTGTCAATGTTAATTAAATCCTTATGTTTCTACCACTAGCACTATTTAAGTTAAACAATCACTATTTATATTGTCCTCTTTGTAACACCAACTTTTTTGGTATAAATTTCCTTATCTTTTTCTAGCATCATCTATTAATTTATTTCTCATTTCTTCTTATCATTACCAAATACACTGCCGCCTGTCAAGTATCACCAGGAATACATTTTTCTACTTCTAATGTAACTGCTAAATGTTTACTTTTTGTTATACCAACATTTCTATATTAATTTCTGTTTAAAAGTCCTATTCACCATATTCTCCTGTTTCTATTCATCATATCTTCCTTTTATGTTCAGTTTCATTCTTAGTGAAGTTAGTGTTTTCAGATTTTATTTCTGTAGCTAATTTTTATAGCCAGTTGTCACAGTGTCAACATGGAAGTGAATGAGTCACAAAGAAGATTGTCACCAGTGGAAATAGTAAGGATGGGAAACATTATTTACAAGGAAGAAAGTAATGTTGAAATGCTTGATTTATGTTTGTTATACTAAGGAGCCTAGTGGTAAGAATCAATAATTAAAAATATTTTGCAAAACATTATAAGGGTTTGAGTACAAGTTTTGAATAGAAAAATATTATAATTTGATTTTTATGAATAGAAAACTGGAATTGAAACAGAGCACATAATATACTGTGATAAAGATTGTTAATAGTGTCACTGATCTGGAACAGAAAAGACGATGTATTATGAAGTTTTTAGTTTTATAAATAATCTGGAATGATAAAAATTATGATGATTGTTGATCATATCATTTATTTGTAATAGAGAAAATGAATAGAGTTTATCATAAATATTTTTAATTATATCAATTGCCTGGAGTAGACGAAATGATGACCTGTAAAAAAGGTAGTTTATTATATCAATTGTAAGAAACAAGAGTTGACAATCTGTAATAAGGATTTAATTGTATCAATGATATGGAGTAGAAGTAATGATAAACTGTTACAAAGTTAGTTCATAGGATGAGTGTCTGAAACAACATATTACAGCAATTTGTAGTAAAGTTTGTTGAATATATCAGTGATGATGAACAGAAAAATTTTTTTTAAGGTTTTTACAGTTGTAAGAACATTTTAGAAGTAAAAATAAAAGTTTTTTTAAATTTCACTAATTGTTTACACATTTACTATGAGAAAAACGTCTTTTTTCATAAAGTATATGGAAATACTGAATACATTAACCCACCATACTTTTGATAGCTTAGTTATTTAATACTTTTTCAAAATCTTGGAAGTAATAATTTGTGGCATGTTAACACATTTGTCTGTTAGTTAAGTAAATTTTATATCACTTTCTCAGTTTTATAGTTTTAATTTATTTATTTTTCATAGTTTTTTTATTTCACTAGTAAAGCCAATGTTTCCTTGGAATGATAGCTTATAAAAGCCAATCATACTTTGCAGTGAACAAGTCAGGTATATGGTTTTAGTATGATACAAGTTTCATATTAAACAAAGTAACTGATTATTTAAAAATGATATCACATGGATGTGTTGTTCACTAACTGCTTTATACAATTGATTCATCAGATAAAAACAAAGTTTTGTAATAAATGCTAGAAACACTGTAATATCAGGAAAACACCTTTAATTATGGATGTTTCAGAATTGTTTCAACTTCCATCATAAGCATTAAAACTCAAAAAGATAGTTCAAAATATTCTAAGTATGAAAACCAAAATTAGGCATTAAGTGAAATGTTTGATACAGCCAAAAGTTTAGAAAGAACACAAGATGTAAACATTAACAATGTAATGGATTATATGATAAAGCTTGCAGTAGAAATATGTTTACTAATGTGATTAAGAGGAAACATTATCAAAAAAGGCTTAAGTATAAACTCCTACATATTAGTTATTCACAAAAAATAAAAATTACTGATAATTCCCATTGGTGATCAATAAATGTAAAGAAAGATATAACACTTGTTTTTTGTATATAATGTTGCCTAAAGCTCTAAAAATTTTTCATTTTTTGTCATCTTAAAAATCCCTGAAATTAGGAAATTTGCTCTGTTTCCTGTCAGTTTGGCTTGTTGATCTGTTTCCTGTCAGTTTGGCTTGTTCATCTGTTTCCTATCAGTTTGTCTTGTTCATCTGTTTCCTGCCAGTTTGGCTTGTTCATCTGTTTCCTATCAGTTTGTCTTGTTCATCTGTTTCCTGCCAGTTTGGCTTGTTCATCTGTTTCTTGTCAATTGGGCTTGTTCATCTGTTTCATGTCAGTTTGGCTTGTTGATCTGTTTCCTGTCAGTTTGGCTTGTTGATCTGTTTCCTGTCAGATTGGCTTGTTGGTTTGCTAATGATATTCACTTTGACCTGGTGTTAATAACTGTGGAATCAGCAGAAAATCAGTTACTTAAGATTCTTTTGATAATAAAATTTAAATAAACCACAAGATGTAAGGTTAAGGCATCAATATTACATCTGTAAACAGATGGTACCTAATCTGGTCTTATCAGGAACCGTTTATGGTCATACTTTGTTATTTAGTACATCACAGTCATACTTTGTTATTTAGTAGTTCACAGTCATATTTTGTTATTTAGTAGTTCATAGTCATATTTTGTTATTTAGTAGTTCACAGTCATACTTTGTTATTTAGTACATCACAGTCATACTTTGTTATTTAGTACTTCACAGTCATATTTTGTTATTTAGTAGTTCAGAATCATATTTTATTTAGTAGTTCACAGTCATATTTTGTTATTTAGTAGTTCACAGTCATACTTTGTTATTTAGTACATCACAGTCATACTTTGTTATTTAGTACTTCACAGTCATATTTTGTTATTTAGTAGTTCACAATCAGATTTTGTTATTTAGTAGTTCAGTCATATTTTGTTATTTAGTAGTTTACAGTCATATTTTGTTATTTAGTAGTTCACAGTCATATTTTGTTATTTAGTAGTTCACATTCATACTTTGTTATTTAGTAGTTCACATTCATACTTTGTTATTTAGTAGTTCACATTCATACTTTGTTATTTAGTAGTTCACCGTCATATTTAGTTATTTAGTAGTTCACAATCATATTTTGTTACTTAGTGTTTTCCAACAAAGTTTCTGTCACCTTTTATTTGCTTTTTAAGAGGTACTCACTTAAATTACGAAAAATATGAAGTTTTGGGACAGCTATTTGTGTGATAGTACATTTATTTATTTATTTACACATATATATATATTTATTATCTCACGAATAGCTGATTCAAAATTTTCACATTTTTCACCCTTTTAGCCATTCTTGTACAGTGTGTCTGAAATGGGACATTTGTGAACTCAGTATTACATTTTCTACCGACAACTTTCAAGTTTTTACTTGAATACGATTTGGTGTCACACAAAAAGAGGGCTTGTTAGTACAATAACCTATACAGTCTGTTTTTTACTTGTTCTGAACTTTCTGTGAGTCACGTATTTTTGATCAAAACAATGTATCATATGATACTAAAATTTTAGAATGTTTTAGGAGCATACTTCCTCTAAATACTTATCGAGTTTTGATGAAAGAAATCATCATCGACAATATAGCTTGAAGGTGTTAATGATGTATTTTACATTATTTGTCCTCACATTATGATTGCGTGTCGTTCGTATTTTAGTTATTCATGAAGGTGTTAATGATGTATTTTCTTTTTTACATTATTTGTCCTCACATTATGACTATGTGTCGTTCGTATTTTAGTTATTCATAATTTTAAGAAATGTATTTTTGATCCCA
>NW_013666936.1:60522-74301 GCF_000517525.1 Limulus polyphemus
GTATCATATGATACTAAAATTTTAGAATGTTTTAGGAGCATACTTCCTCTAAATACTTATCGAGTTTTGATGAAAGAAATCATCATCGACAATATAGCTTGAAGGTGTTAATGATGTATTTTTTTTTTACATTATTTGTCCTCACATTATGACTATGTGTCGTTCGTATTTTAGTTATTCATAATTTTAAGAAATGTATTTTTGATCCCATACTTTAGTGTTTTCAGTCACGAATGTTCTAAAAATTAAAGTCTCAAATACATCATCGTTGAATAACCCACAATTCGCTGTGGTAATTCTGTCCCTGATGGACTCTGGTGTAAGTTTCGAGTACCATTTGAACTTCTTAATTGAAAAAAACATTAATATGTGCTACAAACCCGTTTTGCCAACTTGCTTAATTTTCTTAGTATGTCGTACATCATAAGGTCAGGATTTAATGCAATTGGAGAAATAAGTAACGAAAAAAATCTTAAGCAATTCGCCATTTTTCGTAGATAGTTTTATTACGTTCATTAAAACTTTGTAGTGTATCCATGAATCCAGTTTGCCTCTGGCTTGAATGTGAACCACAGCTTGTTACTGTAAACAAAAAAATAATAATAAAATAAAATAAAAATAAAGGAAGAAAGAAAGAAGAAACTCGATCAATTTAATAGTCATGCAACCACACCACACCCTATAATTAACTTCAATTGACTTAGTTAAGGAGCGTTGACGTAAACAGAAGTCCTATTGACGTCATCCACCAAGAAAAACATTTCAGTTGCAACAAAAAGAATCAGCATAGAATTATCAAAAGGCCGTTTACCCATTGTTAACCTATGTTTGTTTTTCTGATCAATTTACCTTCGACAACCACATTCGCAGTCGTTTTACGTAGCCGTATTACAAGATATACGCTTGTATTTTCCTTTTCTTTTTTAAGGATTTAAATATATGTCTTCTATGTTAGCATAGAATACACGAATGAGTAAGACACTTAAGAAATCAAATGGCTACTGTTACAAAATTATATATTGTCCTTATTTTATTAAAATGCATTGGGAATTTTTTAATATATTTTTTGAGCCCGTGGATACTACGTTTATTAAACA
This sequence comes from Limulus polyphemus, assembly GCF_000517525.1. Classification (NCBI taxonomy): domain Eukaryota; kingdom Metazoa; phylum Arthropoda; class Merostomata; order Xiphosura; family Limulidae; genus Limulus; species Limulus polyphemus. The sequence goes on from NW_013666936.1 coordinate 61,620, forward strand.
ATAATGCCATATTTGTAAGATTTTAAATGACAAAATGAAAATATAAAATCTTAAATAACTGGACTACATCACATGTGCGCCAGATTAGGAACTTAATGCTCAACTGAAAACACGAATGAGTGTAAATAAAGTGAGGAAAGACTACAACAAAATAACGGCTTTTTCATGTGCCAAGTTTGCACATCAGATGACCGCGAACTTATTGTACTTAACATCTACAGATTTATTGAGTGGGAGATCTTAGTCAGGCTGCGGAATGTTCTGAGGGCTTTGTGCTAAGAAAGTTTGGGAATATCTAATGTAATAAGTTAATCCAGTTTTTACTATATGTATGTCGTTTCACGTAGTTGATAGAATGGTAATGCTGAGGTATTTGCTTTACACGTGTGTCGGAGAAAAATACTTGTAGACTATAATTTTTTCGTTCACAGTGTGTACAGCAACGCCACCTAGTTTTACTTGCTACTCCACGTAGAGTTTCAACTACATGGTAATTAGCAATGCTTACTGTGTTTTACTGTACAGAGCGCTTCTTGACCAGAAAATTTACTATTGAGGATGTGTCACTTATTCAACTAACGAGAACCATGTGAAAAAACAGTTCAATTAGTGGACGTATTCGCATAAAATGGCGTTTTGAACAACTACATTTCCTACATACATAAAACTGGGATAATTTTGCTCAATATTACAATTATATTGCAGTGGATATAGCCAAGAAAAGTTGAAATTACACGAGGATGTAGACAACATTTTTAAACCAATGATAGTGTTCTTGCTTGATTATTCGTTTTGCAACCGTAAGTATAATTAATAATTTTATACAGCATAAATCGAATATATAAAAAGTTTCTAACTTGGAACGACGTGACTCATGGACGTTAACACTAACTGGTTGGTATGCTACAGGGTGTAACGGTGTAAATAAATAAATATATATATATAACGTCTGTTGCATTTTGTTGTAATCTGTATTGTTTAAAAAAAACTATGAGCAGTTGTAACCACACTTAATTTTGTGAATAATTCTGTGCGATTAGGGGAAAGATCGCTAATATGTGAGTCTGTAATTGATCTGCTGTTTCTAAGGCTGATGGGAAAAGATGCCAACTACGAACAGAATTATTTAGTTTAAGCATAAATTTCATGGCACATGTTAACAGCCGTTGAATTTCTTAATTAGGTATTAAACTAATCAATGACTTGGCCAAAAAGCGAAATATGTATTGGGATGATGTATCTAGAGAACTACTCAGTCCTTCTCCAACTTTTCTTTTTTTGGGGGGGTGGGGTCAGTGAGACATATAATGTAAAATGAGAAAATAAATCACCAAAACAATCACTCAAGTAAACACCTCAACTTACTTTTGAATACATACAAGATGTGAGTACACTAACTGGCAATTAACCGAGTTTCTTGCGAGGAAGACAGCATATGACATCCAGAAATAGAAAGATGCCTTCTTTGTCAGTGAACTGAATAATTGCAGGAACTGTCAGGCCATAGCAAGAGAAGGAATTAGTATTCAGAATCTGGATCTTTTCGTAATTTTTGAGCTGCTATATTTTGTAAATTTTTAAGTTAAATTAAACATTTAGTCAGCTGTAGTATCCATTCTCTTAATATGGATTTCAATTAACTTTTGGTGAATCATTGATGTTTTCTAGTGACGTAAAGTTAAAGTAAATTAACTATTAGAATGGGGCTGAAATTATGGAGGCGAGTGCACACTCACTATAGGTTATGTCTTAGAGAAGCCTCACTGGCCTTTGTTAAGCTTTGGTAAACTTTTAATGTATTTAGAAGTTGTTCAACTTTGCTTCTTTGAGGTTGATAGTACTGTACTTGTGATTTGGTACAGTAATATTTATCTTCATTGAGTATACTTTGGATTTTAATTTTTGGTATTAATTTTGGGTTTAGTTTCTTTTCAGTTATTGTGTTTGTTTGTAACGAAGCAAAAAGCTACACAATGGGCTATCTGTGCTCTGCCCACCACGGGTACCAAAACCCAGTTTCTTGCGTTGTAAGTCCGCAGACGTACCGCTGTGCCACTGGGGGGCCAGATATTGTGATGGTTTAACTTACAGTGAGACACACTGGGCTAGTAAGAGATTCAAATAAAGATTTACCATTAATCTAATCCGTTTGACACCAACCCACCCACCACAAACAGACTTACCCTTGGTATTTGTGAATTGACTTGTTTTGTTTTTCTGAATAAACATTTTTTGTTCTGGTGTATCTTTAGACTTTGATTCCTTCACCCATTTGATCAGGAGGTTGGAGATATATTCAATCACACTTAGATGGTATTTCATAAACCTCCAGTTAGCGAGACTAACTGCCTTGCGAGAAAACCATTTCACGAGAAACGCTATAGTGCCGCTGATCCACTGGAGGGCCATTGATATTGTAGTTTATGTAGTGTCTTATATGTTTGTTTTGTGATACATGGCAATTTGCATGATACACGTTTAATATGTATGGAAGTTTATGAAATTAATATTATACATTATTCAATTTCGTATTAACAACTATGGGAATTCATAAATGAGTATAACCAGGCCTTTTGAGAGGGCAAATGAGGCCCAGGCCACAGAAATAATTGAGACCATGCCTTTTCACGGTTTATTTGTATTTTTTTTGTGTTTACTTATGTATCTGTTTGAACTTATTTATTACTCAATTTTATTTAGGTAGTTATATACAAAGGAAAATAACATTATGTTTAACAGTTTTATTTATTTTTTATAACAAAACATTTCAAAACACTTTATCAGTATAACAAATATACAATAGAGTCAATGTTTGGACCACAAATTATTCATGTTAGTTTCACTTGAAGAAGGAATAAATATATCTACGTTAGACTTGTAAATTATTATTTCATTTTCTGTCATAAGTGACAGACCATTGAAAATAGACAATGTATTTCAGCAACCCAAACTGAAGTTAAAAAATTTGCGAACGTATCAACGTATTTTGATTTAATGCCCTTTTAATTAAGGAAGTTCAATTAAAAATAGAAATTGAGTGCAAGGAGCATAATTTTTGTTAAATTACATAACATTTTATATTTATTCAACAAAAATGCTTTTCTAGCTTTTTCCTCTGTAAATGCATTAATTATTGATGAAAAATCTAGCTTGCGTGAAATGACACAGTTGATAATAAGCATGGCAAGCCCATTCAAACGCTCCTGTCCCATAGTTGAACGGTGATAGGTCTTTACCTGCTTCAATATGTTGAAGGTGCCACAGATATGGGCAAACTGACAAAAATACGCAATGCAGTTGTGATATTAGGAAATATGCCAGTGAGTCCTATTTCAAGTATTTATTGAAGAAGATCCTTTGGATTGTAATCAGTTTGAAGTTTTCCGAATATATTCGTTTGAAGAAGATTAATTCGTCATAGAATTCTTTTGAGATTTTCATATTCTATTTTTGCTGAAATTGTTCACCTGTGGAAAATAGATCTCCATTCCTCAGATTCTTGGACTGCTAAAGAAACCCAAAGAGGTTACAAATAAGTCGTAGTGACGCAAATGGACGTGTAAGACCCGATTTTATGGAGTCAGTAATGACAAAGAAGACGTCTACACTATAGAACTTCTCGGCATCCAGTTCAGTAGGTAAGTTACGTCTCGTGGATAACTCAATTGAAATTCCAAGATTCTCTGCTACTAGTTTGGACTTCTTCAAGATTGAATCCCATTGTTCACAATCTGTTGAATATCATTGATAAGTATTTCAATGTTATCTTTCTCAACAACAAGGGTAGCATTGTGTGTTTCAATTATCAAATTAGTTTGGTGGATCATTATAAGTAGTTTAGCCACAATGATGACATGAGAATGCATTCATATTTGGACATGTAAGTCTGAGGAGTGAGATTTAGAGATTCAACATATTTAAGGCGTTTCTCAATAAATCAAAAAGCTGCACAACTGGTTTAACGCAATCAATCCGTGCAGACCATCTGGTTATGGACATACTATGAAGTGAAACAGGAGGATATTGCTTCAGAATTTCCCTCCTATGTGGACTGCTGCTAAAGAGATTATACATTTGTTGAACAGTTTCAATATAAGTAATTGCCTCCTTGCATAATTCAGCACAGTCAACACCAACAAGGTTTAGAGTGTGGTTTCCACAGCTAGAGAAAATACAATTTGAATTTTGTTCAAACAGAACTGTTTGTATACCTTTGCCATATTACATCCATTGTCATAGGCTTGGCCACTGCAGTATTGGAAATCTAACTTGAAGCCTTATAGAATTTCTAGTACACGAGAAGCAATTTATTTTCCAGTTGTTTGTGTTATCAAACAAGACAAACCGTTCTTCAATTGAAAACTTTGAGTGTTTACAATTTTAACATATCGCATTTCTATAGTAGTCTGTTCCTTGTGAGATCAATCTGGAGTGGCATCAACAATGATTGAAAGTACTTTGCATTTCAAATCTCATCAAGAACTGCTGTTTGTATAAATGATCCACATAGCCTAAGAAACTCATTTTATGTGTCTGTGGAGAGATAATGGATTTTCATGCGCTTTTTTCTCTCTCTTGCGATTCGCGAAAACGTTTTACATGTTCTGATAATAATAGATCATATTTACTGAGGACCTCAATTATAACTAGAAAGTTTACATTTGAACAGTCACTGGAACTAAAGGAAGCCAATTCCCGCTCAGAAAGAAAAAGGATGACATTCAGGATGCGCTCAGGAAGTTTTTCCAATTATCAGCTTCTATAGTAAGTTCAACAAAGAGTAAATCTTCAATCGAACTTCCAGTTAATGCTGCCCTATTGGATGATTTCCTTGCAATATAGTTTTCTTTGTGGGATGCTGAGCTCTAGTGTAGTGGTATTCGGTCTTTTAACTTTCTCCAACTTCTGGTAATGCTCCATCCTGATTGATTAGTGAGAACTGATGCATTTACAGCACTTTTTAAAAAAATGAAGCAAGGTGCACAGTACACAGATTTTTTTTTTCATACTCCAACATAACCAGTCTCTTTTACAGATCACCCCATTTGGAAGAGTTTTTGTCAGCAGACGAAAAGGAAAAGCATGATTATTAGTATCTTGTGGAATGTTACGGGGAATTTTAAAGCATCTTCTTTGAAGAAGTAATTGCATTTGGGCAGCATTTGTCTTGTTAATAGTTCCAATGTCAGTTGTTGTCAAATCTGTAATAGGCTTACTCGTGAATTCCTGCTCTTGCCGCGGAAGATCCAGATTAAATTCTTACTGCTAAGTTTCTTGATTATATATGGGATTTTCTACTGCATCCGTCACTTCTTGACCAATGTCATCATGTTCAGGCATTGAAATATTACTTGTTGTGTTTGTAGAATTTTCACAATCTGAAGTATTTGTGATTGAGTGAGAAGTGTTTTTCATTTCATTTGAGAAATGAAGTTACTGTCCTCGAGCTCTTAACTGCTGCTTCACTTAATTGTTTTGTCTGTCTCTTGGTTGCACCACTTTCAAATCTTCTCATCATAAGGTTTATTTGGTAATTTCAAATATTAAAAAGTTGGTATTACTTTCATGTACTCTGCAAATAATAAAAAAAAACAAAGTTATTTAATAAGTTAAATATAAGCATATACATAAAATATACAACATAAGGTAAACAAGTGAAAAATGTGAGGCCCCCTTTGAGCCCGAAGCCTTGGCCGAATGCCCCCCCCCTCCCCTCTCCTCTAATTGGGCCCGAGTATAACTTTAACAGATAAAATTGTCACAGATTAACGGGCCATTGATTTCCTAAAATATTCATTGTCAAACTCAAAGTAAGCCTACATATTTCCATCCTTGATCTCGAAGCACTTGTACTGCACAAAAATAGACTCATTAAAATAATAATCTCCAACAATAAAATTAAATGACATTAAAAAAACGAAATAATTTACTGGTGTTTGAGTCACGAGTCACGTGAGTCCAAGGACTCGTTGTTGTCATGTTACAGTACACAGTCGACTACTTATACATATAGAATGGTGTTTAATTACAACTAGTCTAGTTAGTGTATGTATACTCAGATGTTTATCAGATGAAGAACATTTACAAAGTGTATGTAAAACTTGAAACATAAAATAACCTCACTGAGTTATATCAAGCCTTAGTAGGATGTATATACTTATTCTAATTCTGGTTTGGTTTTAAACCACACTGCAACTGTATTTCGGTGAATCTGTAACACCAAAATTCAAGTCATTGCGTAATACAGATTCAATTAAAATTTTGATCATCGAATCATGCTCTCACGTGTGTTTTGTTTTGATTACGAGAAACGATTAAACATACGATGATGGTATTAACATTGTTTCTTAGAAAATGAAGCATATGAAGCAACAGCCAGTTTTTCGTAGGCATAATGGTCCAGACGTGTTTTTAAACGTTTCATGAACTCTGTGGCTGTCAGCATTCTAAAATAATTAGTGTTTGTGTGTGCGTATGCGAGCGCGTGGGTTAACAAAGTGGCATTTATTGTGCGAAATTATAATGTAAACTTTAAAAGGATAGTTACACCATTCTCACCATGTTTCTTTTAGCAATTTGCAAACAATAAGAAATACGCATATTATCCCGTTAATGTTATAACCAGAGAAAATATATAAATAACTTCGGTACGACCATTCTGAGAATATTTAAGAAGTGTGAAAGTTTTGGCGATAGAAAAAAATCTTCTAAAATTGTCCCTAACAGCCTTTTGATTATATATGTATATATATATATATATATACACGGATAAATAGATAGAACAACAGAAGTTGTACTTTAGCGATAATAATACAAAGGAACACAGTTAAGTTATTTCATACAAATTAATAAATAAAAAAAACTCTCTTCAAGTGGGATGCTGAAGTATTCGCTTCTGTATTTCTCTTTTATCTAAGCCTGAAAGTGATTGTAACCAAGACGTCGGCCTGTAATGCCAATATTTAAATTATTTGAGAATACTAACTTGATTAAACTTTTGAACACACCTAATATTATACTTACGCTTTATTATTATGTTTTTCTGTATAGATAGGACACTGCCGATCATAATTAGCTACTGTTGCTGACATCAGAAGCCAACTATAAAACAGTATTTTGTTAATAACACATTTCATCATCTAAATTAAAAAGTGCGATTTGCTAAAGATTATCCAATCACCGGCATGTATTATGATAAGAGTTCATGGTCTGTGTGTGCAAAGTTCCCAACTTTGATATGCGTAATGTATAACTGCTTTCAATAAATTCACATTGCGGCTATGTGGTTATATGAGAAAGGTCTCATTACGATACATTTATTGAGGATTGATTTTAAATATGCCCAAGGGATGGCGACACTTAATTATTAGCAACGCGCACCTTCAATTTCCGCAAGGATGTACATTGTTCTTTCGATAAATGCTAACGAATGGCATTTCGATGACGTTTACCCTCACGGTAACAGCTAGTTTAGGGTTCGTATTACTTCTAAGTTAATGGCTTTCGATTTTCCTCATACAGGCATTATAGAATGAGTGAACGTGGGAAGTAACGCGCATTTCGAGTCGCGATAGTGAGTATAAGAATGTGAGTATGTATATCTCAATTAACGTAAAGCAGACTTGTTATTTTTTGAATTAATTCAGAAATTTTACATAACAGAACTTGAAACAATCCTGTCCAAAGGTAAACGTATTTTATGATTAAGGTAGACATTAACGACACAAAGGTAAACGTATTTTATGATTAAGGTAGACATTAACGACACAAAGGTAAACGTATTTTATGATTAAGGTAGACATTAACGACACAAAGGTAAACGAAGTTTATGACTAAGGTAAACATTAGTGATACAAAGGTAAATGTATTTTATGATTAAGTTAGAAACTAACGATAAACGATTTATTGCATGAAATGTAAATTTACTAATGTACAGAAAACTAATTACAAGTTTGATAAAAATACAATAAACAACTCTTAATATTCAGAATTTTTTATAAAAATTAGAGCTATTATTATTGCTATTATTACTGTTTTAGCCTCACTTATAGATCCAGCTAAAGTAAGAGCAAAACAGACTTGCCATAAAACTTACATTATCATGAAACAGGCAGTACGCGACCGTTTAGGCTTCCAAGCATTCAATCATATACTAGTCGGAAGTTACTTCAGAAAATAGTAATGCTTATGCAGATCTATTTAGTTTCGTGCATTTGTGTGTGGTCTGTTTGGTAAGAACCACAAAAAAGTGAATACTGAGGTTGAGTACACTATATTAAAATGATTATGGAGCTTCACCACGTCCGTTCATGCTCTATTTGACGACCGTGCATCTTAATAAAAATCCTGCAGCGTAGTTTCCATTGCAAAAGGCTTCATCATAGGTTTGTCGTATATAAAACGCACATCTAGTTCTCAGCGCCCGTTCCAACAGTGTGATCGAACAAAATTATTGGCGACTTGACTGGCATGTCTTCGAATGGAATAGCACGAACACCCGTTTGAAATTTACAGCTGTTTTTAGGAATTAGACGGTTGAAAAAGTATGTAGTGGAAGATAGCTTGTGTCGCTTTTCTAGAAGGAGATATTTCTTGATTATGTTGCTTGGGCACGTGAACGTATTTTGGCATTTTACAATCTACGAAAGGCCAAGGAACGTCACAATGTAGTTCTGATATACGCCATGACATCACGAACTTTATTTTAATATAAGGCACTCAACCCTGTAGCATATGGCATTCCAGAATCACGTGAAACCTGGCATCTCTATCATTGTTAGAGACGTTGTGCTAAAGCACATGAACTTAGAGGGAATTCCAAATTAAATGTTGTTTTTAACTTTTAATGGTTTGATGTTATGTATAAGAAAACCACCTTAAGAATTATTTCTTGCAGTCGTTATAAATGGCATTATAATAACTTGTCATAGGAAATTCAAAGGCTCTTTATAGTATTATTTTCCCTTCTATATCTGTTCCCCAGTGGGTCAGCTGTAAGTTTACGGATTTACGACGCTAACATCTTGGGTTAAATTCTCCATGGTGGACAGAGCACAGATAGCCTATTGTGTAGCATTGCGCCAAAACAAACGTTCTGTACTAAATCGCTTAAAGCATGTTGACTAAAATAAAATTAAATGATTTTAGACTGAAGTTGAGCGAAAAAAACGTGGACAAAATATTCACTTACAATTGGGCATTCAAGTCAATACCTAAATAGGTTGATAGATGTATAAATCTAAATAATTAACTTGGCACTCTAAAACAAATTATCTAAGCAATTTGATATTTGTTTGGCTGTTTTAGACCAAAGCTGCATTGGACTATCTGCTGTGTCCCTCGCGAAAAATAGAACCACGGATTTTAGCGTTGTGAATCTATATATTTACCACTGTTCCACAGAGGACAACACAAGATTTATTAATCGAATCATTTTGTGCTTGAAAAATGCTGTTAAAAGAAAGCTTCACGATCAGTATAAACTTTGTTTATTTCATAACACTACGAAATGAGAATCAACTGCTTCCACTTCAGCTATTTCCAACATCCCATAACATACACATCGCACTTTAATCAAGTGTATGACGTAAAATTGTAGAGTTCGACAGAGAAGCATTGATGAATAACATAAAAAAAATGTGAAATCTGGATGAAAGTCAAGTAAAAAGTTCAAGTCACAACATTTTAATGAAGAAAATGATAAACCTTTCTTGGTACCTCAACAACTAAACAGAAACAGAAGACCGTTAACGAAGCATTGAGCAATGACGTTTGCATGCAGCCAACTTATAGTCTTAATTTTTAATACACCCAGTAACTATCAGATAAAAAAATGTATGAACTTTATATTAAAAAGATCCCAGTAACCATCAGATAAAAAAATGTATGAACTTTCTATTAAAAAGACCCCCCAGTAACTATCAGATAAAAAAATGTATGAACTTTATATTAAAGATCCCAGTAACCATCAGATAAAAAATGTTTGAACTTTCTATTAAAAAGATCCCAGTGTCCATCAGATACAAAAAGTATGAATTTTCCATTAAAAAATATCCCAGTAACCATCAGATACAAAAAGTATGAATTTTCCATTAAAAAGATCCCAGTAACCATCGGATACTAAAATATGAGATTTTCATTAAAGAAAGATCCCAATAACCATCAGATACAAATAGTTCGAACTTTCCATTAAAAAGATCCCAATCTTCCTAATCAAAAGTGATACCCAATGACATACATCCTTTATGAAATTTAGAATAGCCGAATGTTTGTGCTTTACACAATAATAATAATGAAGGAGGCACCACCTTGAATTAGTCACAATTTATTTGTGTAGAATAACACGCATTTGTGAGAAACCATTTATTGTTGACAGTGCACGTTTATTTCCTACAGCGAATTTTTTCTAAAAGAATTGATCATTTTCTTTTCACCTATTTTGAAGAAGACCATCCAGAACCCTCGCCTCTTTCCGGTTAATAACAAGTAATGTGTCCAGTTTTAGTAGTCGACATTTTTATTTAGCTTTTCTTACTTTCTTTTCTAAAGTAGGTTATGTGATAAGATAACATGTAAAAAAAATGGGTAATCGAAAGTTTTATTCCATGAATATAAATGAAAATGACCTTAATTTTCCAAAGTAGAGACAGGTCTGATTGGTATTCTAAACAGGTTGCCAACTTTCTGTCACTAGATTATTTCTTAGAAGCTTGTAGTGGAATACAAGTTTGGGTTGGCATCCTCTGGAAAATAAATGTTACATACGTATGCAACAAAACTGAATAAACTAAGGCAAAACCGTGTGGAATTTATTATGAACAGAGAGAGGATATTGGGTTCTCTAAGCCTACAAAGTCCCAGGTCATACTTTTTTCACCGCCCGGCTGCTGTTTGAGATAGAGGACTTTCTTTTCGATGTATGTGACATTTTACTTTAAAGTTTATAATAAGCTGACCCCTGAACTAAATCAAAAGATATAAATTTTAACACGACATAGTTTTACTGCGCGTTTATCCTATATCAAATATATAATTAGAGTATTAAAAAAGTCTGATATTGTATTTTCAGTATATTTGAAACCATGAATCATGCAAATGTAATTGGTAATGGGTCATTTAACAAAGGACCATTAAGTATATTTTCACTTATTTTGATTCCCTTTTGTAACGATTAAATTGGACTGAATCTTTTAATTTCATTTGTTATAGTTTTTTGCCCAAACTTTACAAGCTCATAATAATTTTTTCATTAGTTATTAGGTTTCTCTTACAAGTGTGGAAGAAATGATTGATACTATCTAGAGTTAACTGAAATACTTGTCTCTGACTGGGGGATTCTATATTCGTCAGTCAGTGAAATATATTTAATAAGTATTTGTGAGCCGTATTTACCAAAGTACAGCATTAAATTTATTCTATATTCTATATCATTCAGGTTTATGATTCGTTTATGTTTAGTACATATGCGTTTTTGAACATGGTAGTTTAAGTAACCTTATGTAAAGTAATTTTAATTATGTTTTAATTATTCATGCAAAATAAGGGGTTCGATTACCCGCGGTAGATATCCTATTGTGTGTTTTTGCACTAAGAAAGCAACAATAAGAACAACCAGATTTAACGAAATAAAGTAATTTAAATCTTGGTATAATACAATGAATAATTTATTTTTTGCCCTATTAATCAGATATATATATTTTCATCTATATGCAAGTGTTAGGCGTGAGGTTGTCAGGCAGTGTCAACCCAGCTCATAGAAACAGCACGCATACATGCGTGAGTTGTTTCACGCACGAGCACAAGAAGCTGTCAGTTACGACTTTTGTCTTTGACAAGTCCACTGAGTTAGACTTCTACCGAGGTGAACATATTTACGTATCGAACCTCAGAGTGCTCAAGGGGTTCATCAAAGAGGATGTCGAGAGCTTTACAGCTCTGCTGAACATTCGAGTGAGTAGTTGTGTTTTTGAATCTTTTTTTCTGTCTCATTCTTCTTTCTCAAGTTCTAATATTGTTTCTTGATCATGAATATGTTTTTAAAACTAACATGCTTTGTGATGATTCAGTGTGGGTATATACAAAGCGGGGTTTTGATTTCGAGCTTTCCTGTGTAAACTAAAAGTTTTGTCGGGCTTATTTATTAAAGATAACTTGTGAAATACTTAAATATAAATAGTAAATCGAAAGATATCGGTATACAATATGAAGAACATCTGAGTTCGTCTTAATGTTGTCGTATTTTCAAATCTCGACAATCGGGTGATAAAAAACTTAATTACTTTGACGAAAACCGTCGCAAGTTTTATGACAATAATCAGGCACGTCTCAACTCAATGTTAATAAGATTCAACTCAACTTGAAGTTGAGGAAGGTTTGCTAAGGATCTGCATGTGTTGGTAAAGACTTGCTTAAAATCAAGAGAGGATTATTTACTTTACTTGTGGTTTTAGTGAACGTTTAATAACATTAACAAAGAAAAGCCATTCCGAAGTAAAGTAGTACCGCGTATAATTACAAAATTGAAAAACAAATCTCGAGAAGACCATCCAGTTTGGTCTTTTCTTTTAACTGGGAAAAAGAAATAAACGTGCTTTCTGCTACTTGTTTTAGTTTTTTGGGTCAATTATTCTCGTGAAAGTCAAGAATAGGATACAGAGTTAAATGCATCGTCTTTTTTTTTTTT
>NW_013666936.1:75327-79510 GCF_000517525.1 Limulus polyphemus
TTCTTTCAGATATTTGATTGAATATTGAGAAGGACAACAAAAATAGTTTAATGAGTTATTAGTTTCGTTAAGTACATAAAATGAGAAAGAGTACTTTTTTTTTAATTTCGCGCAAAGCTACACGAGGGTTATCTCCGCTAGCCGTCCCTAATTTAGCAGTGAAAGAGTAGAGAGAAGACAATTAGTCATTATCACCCACCGCTAACTCTTGGGCTACTGTTTTACCAACGAATAATGGGATTAACCGTCACATTATAACGCTCTACGGCTGAAAGGGCGAGCATGTTTGGTGGAATTTGAACTCGCGACCCTCAGATTGCGAGTCGAGCGCCCTAACGACCTGGTCACGAAGAAGAATGGATTAGTACTATTATTTTACAAGTTCAGTTTCGGTTTCTTACAAGAAAGCGTTCTTTTACTGCATCCACTGTGATCTATCATAACCCTTTATTAGTATTCTTTTTTAAATGAAAAAATCTTCGATATTTTTACTGATGATTTTTCTCTGGCCAAAATATAAAAAAAATCATATTCTGAATTTTAAGTGAAACAAAGTACTACTTGTAGAGCAAAAACCCTTTCATTGAATGTGATTATATTTCAAAACCCTTTCATTGAATGTGATTATATTTCAAAACCCTAAAACCCTTTCATTGAATGTGATTATATTTCAAAACCCTTATCATCTTTAGTTTTCTCTTAAATCAATCGTAAAGTTTAGTTTAAAAATTGACTAGTTAACCAAATAGAAAATTGCATAAATTCTCGATTTCAGTATAATTACACGAAAGGAGGACAGACAACAATGTATGGATGACGACACTGTCACTTGTTTTCTTGTGACTAAACGAATGTACTTCATGTCTAATCATATGGCGCCAGTTACTGACGTTTGCTGATTATGACCTCGTCATGACTGGTATATTTCAGAGTAAGACGACTTTTTTCATAAACGTTTATTTTTTGGCATAAACTTGTTGATTCTATTTTTATAAATACTTATGGGAGTGAGGGATCTTTCTAAACAAGTTTTATTACTTAATTTAACATTCAATAGTATTCCGACAATATTATCTTACAATTAACTTTTTCGATATTATAATATTTGTTATTTTGAATTACTAGCCATTTTAAATTATTGAGCCGCGGAACGATATTGAAGAAGGTGTCTAGATATTTCAAATGAAAACAAATATTAGTGAGATAAACATTATCAATAAGAGAAGACATGCTTAAGAAAACCGTATCAGATACACATTTTTCTTCTTCTTATAGAGAACTCCGATACAGGTAACATTTTACACACTTTCTACATACAGAACAGGTATATTGGTAGGTACATTATACAGGGGGAGGGGGAAGGGTTCTAGTGTCCATTTATTTAATATGGCCTGGTGGTTAGGAGACTCGACTCGCAATCTGCAGGTCGCGGGCTCGAATCCACTTACCAAAAAAAAACTCATCCTTTCAGCTGTGGGGGTGTTATAATGTGACGGTAAATCCCACTATTCGTTGGTAAAAAGTAAGCGGTAGGTGGTGTTGACTAGCTGCCTTCACTTTATTCTATCTGTTGGGGACGGCTAGGGCAGGTAGCTCTCGAGTAGCTTTACGCAAAATTCAGCATACAAACTAAATATAGTGAAGAACTGCGCAGTGGCACAACGGTATGTATTCGGACTTACAACGCTAGAAACCGGATTTCGATACTCGTGGTGGGCAGAGCACAGATAGCCCTTTGTGCTTAACTACAAACAAACAATAACTTCTGATATTCTGCGAGGTTCTGAAAAGTATATTTTGGGTAGTTTATCTCACTTGCTTTCATGTTAATAACCTGGCCTGTTGATAATGGTAAGAAGTAATTGTTTTGCGGTAGCAACATTATTATAACATAACATAATGTTTAAGGGTAACAAGGGACCTATTGGTCCATCTAGGCTGTCCCATCCTTTAAACTAAAACTATTAAAAACCCTCAAAGCCAGCCTTTTTCATTCATGTAGTCATCAAATTTTCACTTATACTCACTTTAATTTACTGCCTCCACAATATCCGAAAACAACTCGTTCCCAAGTCTAATCACCCTGTTAGAAAAATAAAACTGTCTTAATTGAAGATGATTCCTACTCTACCAAAATTTATACTTGTGTCCCCTAGTCCTATCATTCTCACCATTAAGTATGAAAAAAAGCTGATGCATCAACATTATCAATTATCTTTGCAATCTTAAATATCCCATCAGATCCCCTCTAACTCTTCTTTTTTCAAGAGAAAACAATATCAAAGATCTTAACTTCTCCTCGTATGATAACCCTTCAATCCCAGACACCATTCTAGTAGCCTTATTCTGAACCTTTTCCAACAATTCAATGTTCTTCCTAAAGTAAAGATTCCAAAACGGAACACAATATTTCTAAGCAGTGACCTATACAATGAAATTATATGTAATTATATTCAACATTTCTGTAAATACAACCTAGAGTCCTATTTTCCCAACCACTAGCAACAGCACACTGCTTGAATGGCTTAATAACAGACTAATCAACCATTACACCAAGATCCCTTTCTTTCATGACACTGTTAAGGTTATTCCCATTCAAACTATACTTATAATTCAAATTATGATAACCCATATGCATTTATTAAAATCCACCTTAATTTATACGCCCAACTCACTAAATGAACTAAATCCTTTTGTAAATCAGCAGAATCCTCCTCACAGCCAGCAACACCAAAAACTTTAATGTCATCAACAAAATTTAAATGATATATTGACAATTCCTTCGTCTATGTCACTGGTGTAAATCAAAAAGAGCAAAGGTCCTAAGACTGAACCCCTAGGTACCATACTTGTGACATTAATCCAGTTTGACTGAATTACATTTATAACAACCTTCTGCTTTCTTCCATCCAAGCCCGTCATGGCCAGGAGGTTAGAGCACTTGACTCGCAAACCATGGGGGTGTTATAGGGTGACGGTCAATCCCACTATTCGTTGGTAAAAAGAGTAGCCCAAGAGTTGGCGGTGGGTGGTGATGACTAGCTGCCTTCTCTCTAGTCTTTCACTGTTAAATTAGGGACGGCTAGTGCAGATAGCCTTCGTGTAACTTTGTGCAAAATGCAAAACAAACAAATCTTCCATCCAGCCACTTTTCTATCCAATCAGCTAATTTATTCTCAAAAACAATATATGATTTTGAAAAACTTTACCACAGTTCATCTAAAATATCTAGGAATCTGTGGTTATATAAACACACATATAGGTATCCTGTTCAATGCCTGTTTTTACACATTACTATCGTAAATGAATTATTCACCCATCAGCCTTCAGATCCACGTTTGGTCATCAAATTGAAGCTGGTTGAAGTAGGTTTCATCATTTCAAAAACTCAAAGACCAGTCTATTAGATTTTAGCACTGATGGGCTTTCTACCAAACAAGTTGAATATTCTTGTGAGGATTTTAAATCCCACCTCTTCCTGTGTAACCACGTTCACGGAGAAAAGGCTGTAAAATTTTCATAGATGGTGCCCGTTAAGAAGTCACCACTTTGGATAAAGTCAATATGAATGTTTTGCATAAATGATTTCAAACACACTATAGTACTAATAAGTGACAGCTATTTCGGCTGATTCGAATGTTTTTTATGTGTTTTACTACTATATTTCTGGATACTGTTCAACGAATTCATGCAAAGTAGATTACATAAGACTCAGGATTGCGACTAATTTACCTAACGATTTTTTTTCTCAAATTCACTTAGTTCACAATGTTGTGGCATGTTGCACACACACACATTGATATTACTTATTTGTTTAATTAGTGGATGTAAATATGTATTTCCTTTAATGAGTCTTCCTATAAAGCATTTTCAAGGAGTTTATAGATATTTGGTAAAACTTTGTATTTACATACATTTTAAAGACACACACACAACAGAATTTTAAGCAGACATTTTTATACAGCATACTGACAAAATAAAGTTTTAGGCAGATATTTACACAAATCCTACAGACAAAACAGGGCGAATGCTCGTGCTACAAAGAAAAAAGTGTAGTTATATATTTAAACTTATCCTGCAAACTGAACAGGATTGTATGTTTGTTTGTTTGTTTTGGAATTTCGCGCAAAGCTACACGAGGGCTATCTGCGCTAGCCGTCCCTAATTTAGCAGTGTAAGACTA
>NW_013666936.1:79720-100559 GCF_000517525.1 Limulus polyphemus
GGATTGTATGTACATACATACATATATATGTGTACTGCACATAAAACAGTAGTGTAGGCTATGTATGTACTTACGCAGTTTCTACAAACCGAACAGGATTACTGATAAATATACTTTACATAAAACTGTAGATTTGATGTATATATTCACAAAGTTCTTACAGACGACTGGATTATAGGTAAGCGTATGTGCATGGGATCAATAAGCAGAAATTTAGGTAATTAATTTCACAGTTCCTACAGACAGAACAGAAATATAAGTTTACATACACACTAAAGAATTATGCGCCCAGTAGACGTAGATGGACGTTCACGTACAACTGGAAGAATAGGGTTACGGGAAGATCATCTTTTGCTCCAGAAAAGAATGAAGTAATGTTTTAGGCATAGCACACTGAAAACTTTTTATAGACTGTGAAGGATTATGATGGGGTGTTATGGTGTGGATAGATTCTGTGCATTAGGTGTGGGACTTATTTGTGAATTTCCTTACAGATTGTTATTTATGAGCCTCCCGTGGGTAGATTACAGTCCCATAGGCAACTATGTTACAGGTATTTGTTTGAAAATATTTTACTGGAAAAACAATGTTGAAGATTAACTCCCTGATGAAAAATACATATATTAGACATGGACATACAAGGTCATTTGCAAGGTTATGTCATTCAGAATGTGTTTAGTATGATCATGCCTCCAAAATATTAGTGGCAATTGAAATGTTTTAAACCAAAAATACCCAAACACCAGTTATAGGTATTAAATGCAGATAAGGTAAACATCCTAACAGTATTAAAAAGGTGTCTATCCTACTGAAAAACATAAAGCCTAGTGAAGGAAAACACCTGTATTCTGACAGACAGAGAAACGAATTGAAATCGTGTATCTAGAATTATAACATATAGAGAAGCGTAGTGAAGGAAGGTATCTGTACTTGAAATAAGGAAGAGGACTGCAGACTGATTCAATACCGTAGTCAGACAAGTACATACTTTAAGTGTTAGAGAAGTGTTACAAAAAGACATCCAGTAAAATGCAGTGAACTAACGTTTTAACTCTCCACAAGTCAAGGAGCGCTACTACATACACATATCTGGTGGTAAAGAAGGAAAACGAGACCAGCTTGGCTTCAGATGTCCTCACACCAATGGCTAGGAGCTGTGCTGATCATGCAGGTCCTATTATGTACCTTTGTATCAGCAGGTAAGCCGATTATGGTTATTAATAAAAGTAAATAAAAATATTCATATGCCTTGTAGAAATGTGAAGTGAATATCTTAATTATTTATAATATGCAAGAATATTTCCTTTCTACTGTTATCTCAAAAACAGAAATATTAAGTTAAGTTACACTGAATAACAGGAATAACAGAAAACATGTCTGTTGTGACGTCAAAGAGAGTTTTGTAGAATTATACCAAATTAAGAATTTTGAAGCCAGTCTTAAAATGCACATTTTATTGAATCGATATGTAATCATTATTAATTACTTTTTGGTCATAGTTGGCAAAAATCGAGGATGAACACCGACTATTGGGTAGAGGTTAATTAGTGGGGAGTTAGGTGGATGAATAAATAAATAGAAAGAAAAATAAGGTATTATGAAAGAAGATGACACATTGAATATGACACGATGTTTCAGGTCCCATGTTTAAGCTGATGACAGTGATTACACAGCATTTCCCGACACCACAACTTCTGTTGTGACATTCTTCTGCTAAACATTGTGAGACTAAACTCCAATACTATATTTAAGTAGAACAATAGCACAGAGTCCATTGGAATTGAGTCGAAAGGTTTAACAGGTAAATGGTCGAAGGGGATGCTGTGATTTCAGTTTCTTCGGTCACCTTTCTCATGAAGAAAAAACCATTGATTTCGAGGTGCGGTTTGAAGTCTGTAAACTTTTGGTTTGAACTTTCCTTAACTTTAAATTATAGCTTATTATATTGTTAATGATACAAGATGAAATACGTATATTCATTACAATAACGTTTTTTGAGGGAGTATCTGTGAGTTCTCTTTTGAAAACATCGTCTTCATCTTGAGGATCAGGGCTTTACTGGGATTGCCTTAGTGTGTGTTTGGAGTTTATTTTCTGTTTCCATAGAGAACACTAAAAGTTTCATTCGAAACGCTTTTCTTTGGTTCTACATCTTTTAATTATGTTGGTGTATGACTATTTATCTTAGGATTGGGCTGTGACATATTTATACAGACATAAGCCTTTCCGTATAGGCATTGCACTGTCAAATATCGAAAATTCACCACGAAACAAATATATAGGTGTTAAACATGTTGCATGTGACGCCACTGCTTTCGTCTGTGACTAAACTCCACTGCATCAGCATATGCAGATAGTTTTATATGAAATGAGATTAGCCCTCCTTATATAAGGATATATCTAGAGTGGATACATAAGCTGATACAAATGCACACAGACAGACATAGACATATAAATAAAGAGACACTTAAATGTAGTTCGGGCAATGGTGTGAATTAGGTATGGATACTGTGCACACATGAACACAGATAACTATAAACACACATACAATATACATAAATAGATAAGCAGGTAAATACGTAAGATATTGAACATATGTATAGTAGACAAAATAATAGACAGATATAGAAAGATAGTAGGCAGATAAATGCTTCTATAAAGATGATCCATTATGTGTGTATATCTGTGTTAGCATCCATCACCTCCAATTGACTGTTTTGATTACTGTACTTTGATGCTAACTGGAAACTGTCTGACGGTGTACATGGACTATCTTTTAGGAGTCTTGCCCGAAATAGGGCACGTTTCCACATATTTGTAGACTTTTTGTTTTGAATTTAAAGAGTTAAATGAGTCAATTATTATTTTCCACAAAGCAGTGTATACAATTAGCGCCTAGTGAGGTCATTATGGATTTAATAACATCAGAAAAAAAGAAAAGGGAACATTACCTAACATGTCCTTTATACAATGTTTGCTTCCTTAACGGGTACCCTCAACTAATATGTATGGATACAATAAGTAGCCACAAAAAGCAGATGAGAAGCATAGAGACACCGATAAACTGATACAGTTTTTTTTTGTCATTAAGAACTTGACTAATAAGACGCCAGACTTTGTAAAAAGAAAACTTTTGCTCAGGTTAAAAAAAAACATTGTCGCCTTTTAATACCACAAAAGTACACTAATAAAATATTTTCATGTATATTCTATTTTTACTTTTTAATGCCATAACCAAGGAATGATTCAAATGCAGATAAAAAGGGATTGGGTAATACAGATAAACACAGGAAGATAGGCAAATAGTAATAAAATACGAGTAGATAATAGAGAAATGGGTAGGTAAATAGACTGCTGAACAGCTACTAAGTATGATAACTCTATTATAAATACTTTTTAATTTTCAACAAGATTGTAACTGAAGGAATGCCAAGGACGACATCATTGATTCCATGTGAATGTTTGTAGAAACAAGACAATCTGTTCCTTTAATGATACCGGAAGTTCACTTAACAGCAGGAAATAGCTGGGTTATTGTAAGACTCAAAATACCCGCCAACAGATATACGATTCTATATACTGTAAACAAACAACTCCCAAGTCTATTTTACAAAGAAACTCTACACGCCATCTGTACTATAGTAATATATCTATCACCCGTCCCTCATATGGTGAAAGGCCGAAACAGGCGTGACTGATTAAACTATGAGTCTTGGCAAACATAAAGTATTACTTCATATATATATATATATTATAACGCTAACACGTACTCTAGTTCTAAGGGATTGTGGTAACACTTTTGGGTCTCTAACGGTATATTTAGAAGGTTGAATATAACTTTTAATCTTTGGATAGCAAGGTAGAAATTCACACATCAAACGCAATTCTTAAGATTAAGACTTGCTGATGAATTAAATGTGCAAGATGAGATTTAGATCATATGTTGATAAGCTATTACTATCTAATTTTGTAACTATTAACATCATAATAAGTACTAATCCTGATAGAAATATTTTCCTATAAATAGTTAATTCACAAGTTTATTAAAATTTCATATTACTTCTAATGGAGTTTGACTTTCACCTTAAACCTAAAAAACACTGGTATGTTTTCTTCAGTGAAGTCTATTATAAAGTGTCAGAAATTTACAGACTTTACTCGCGAACTCGAAAAAATAAAATTAAAATGACGACAGAAATACATTTATATTCTGTAAAATGCAACGTAACGACCCTTAAATTCATAATTAGCTAAAATATTCTCCCTAAGTTCTCTTCTTCATTCAATCACTTTCAGGCTTGAGTAAACACGAACATTGCATCATGACAAGGACATATGACAGTTGCGTCTTATTCTTACTGGAGCACTCATAAACTAAAAGCTCTAAAAACTAATAATGTCAGAGACCTTTCTTTGCATGCCGATGTGGGCTTTATGTGTAATAAAATTATCTTAACGCTCGACGATACCGAAAATAAACATTCGCCGTTTTCAGGTCGACGTCCTATCGTTATCATGCAATGTCTTTGAAGCCTAAAAACCAAACGTAAGATGTATTTTGACGTAAAAAAAAAAGACATCACCTGTCTATGTTGCCACAGTAAGACGCAAATAACCATTTTGTAGCTTTCGGTGAAGTTCTGAAATAAAAGCCACAATAAGCTATTATCTGAATAAATATCTACGTGTGTGCATGTTAATAGTACACTAGTTTGTAGGTTGTGAGAAATTTCAAGTAAGTAAACTATTCTGTAGGTTGTTAGAAATCTTCAAGTAAGTAAATTATTCTGTAGGTTGTTAGAAATCTTCAAGTAAGTAAACTACTCTGTAAATTGTGGGAGATCTTTAAGGAAATAAACTACTCTGTAGATTGTGGGAGATCTTTAAGGAAATAAACTACTCTGTAGATTGTGGGGGATCTTTAAGGAAATAAACTACTCTGTAGATTGTGGGAGATCTTTAAGGAAATAAACTACTCTGTAGATTGTGGGAGATCTTTAAGGAAGTAAACGGCTCTGTAAGTTGTTAGAAATCTTCAAGTAAGTAAACTACTCTGTAGATTGTGGGAGATCTTTAAGGAAGTAAATGGCTCTGTAGATTGTGGTAGATTTTTAAAGAAGTAAACGGCTCTGTAGGTTGTTAGAAATCTTCAAGTAAGTAAACTACTCTGTAGATTGTGGGAGATCTTTAAGGAAGTAAACTACTCTGTAGATTGTGAGAAATCTTTAAGAAAGTAAACTACTCTGTAGGTTGTGGGAGATTTTTAAGGAAGTAAACCGCTCTGTAGGTTGTTAAAAATCTTCAAGCAAGTAAACTACTCTGTAGGTTGTTAGAAATCTTAAAGAAAGTAAACTGCTTTGTAGATTGTGAGAAATTTTTAAGTAAGTAAACTACCACGTATGTTGTGAGATATATTTAAACAAGTATACTACTCTGTAGGTTGTGAGACATTTTTAAGCAAGTAAACTACCCTGTATGTTGTATGAAATTTTTAAGCAAGTAAACTATCCAGTATGTTATGAGAAATAGTTATGCAAGTAAACTACTCTGTAGGTTGTTATAAGTCTTGAAGCAAGTAGACTTCTCCGTAGGTTGTGAAAAATCTTTAAGCAAGCAAACTATAAACTACTCTGTAGGTTGTGGAAGATCTTTAAAGAAGTAAAGTGCTCTGTAGATTGTGGGAAATTTTTGAAGTAAGTAAACTACTTTGCATGTTGTAGAAAATAATTTAAGCAAGTCAACTACTCTGTAGGTTGTTAAAAATGTTTAAGATTGTGGTAGATATTAAAGACTCAAATGCTTACCTTTGCTGCTTTTTTATTAGTTAAAGTGGATAGAATATCAGGAAAAGTTATATATGGGTTAGACTACGTTTCATAAATTATCTTGAAAAACGTCACAATAACAGAACCTTAAGCAATAAAAATACTTTACGTCTGTTGGAGTTCTGGTCTTTGGTTATATTAATTGTAAAAGCATGGAAACAGTTCTTCGTAAAAAAAACCGAGACTCTAGTAAGTTCTGTAAAATCCAAAATACACTTTCAACATTTTTTATTTATTGAGCGTGACATTATAAATGCACATATGACAAACTTCTTTTATTCAGAGCCTATAGCGTTGAATATTTAACATTTTTCATGACACTTACTTTGTGCTAATTAATTTCTGTTTTTCGTAAAATAATCGAACATGATGATTTTTGTGGACTAGAATTGACGTTGGGTTGGATGTGTAGCTGGTAAAATAACACATCTTATATGGTTGTTAACTCATTAATAGAAGAAAGTCAACAAAAATAGAGGACGATGTAACTTCTCTCATTATGCTTGAACAAATGATTTCCCATGATTAGCGATTTTAATTTTGACACTTTATTATTAATCGTTTCTATTATAAAATAATCCAAAATATTCAAGGCCCAAGTCTGTATTATGCATGTAGTGTTAGAAAATTGACCAAAAAAAACAACAACAACAGAAAAGCATGAAAAGTAACTGTATTAGCTCCAAACTTCATTTGTACTTCGTGTAATCAGTTTATTGCGATAACTGATAAGGGTTGCACGAACATATAGAGGGCGTGGATTGGCCTCCCTGTTAGAGCTGACGAGTCGGGTTGGAATCCACACCATACAATAAAATATTATTTGTACCTTGAATTGTGAGTCCGTTATGAGAGTAACAGTCAGTTCTTTAGTGTTGATGGAGGGCGGTATGGTGCTGCTGACTGGCTGCCTTCTCTCTGGTTCAAAATTAGGGATGGCGTCAAATACCCGAAGTAGTTGTATCTTTGCCATAAACACAAAGTACGAATACGAAACTATACTTTGACAAATAATTATAAGAATTGTACTTGGAACAAAATACAAAGATTGGTTTTCTTATCGGAAATTCAAATATATGAGGAGGATACGGACAGAAACCCAGCTAACGTATAAAACGAAGTGAGACCATGGAATAGAAAGTAAAGAAATTTGGATTTTTTTTAATTTAAAAGTGATTCATTATATAAAGCCTGTGCGTTAAGCCCGAAAAGTAAGAAGGCACTGAAGAACATCTAAGTTTTGGTTTCAGTCATTGCTACTCAGAAAAGATTTCTACATTTTCAGTCGTTGAAATAGATGATTTCATCATATGGTCAGCAGAGAGCAAGGAAGGCGAGGGAAGTTGGTGGCGCCACATAGGGACGAACTTCAGAAATCCTACTTGTGTCGCCTGCCATTGTGGAAAGGTAGGATTTGGAAAAGTGCAACTTACCCCGTGAACAGTGTTTCTTTATATTGAGTTTAAACGTTGTTGAGTACGACACCAAACGACAAACAAGGATTATAACACAATCATATATTTATACTTAAATTATAGCAACTTATCGAAGAACGGTGTTTGGATACAACCTGTTTGAGCGTTGAAAAAACTTAAGTTTTTCTCACGTTACTGAAAAGAAATCACAAACCACGACGTTTCACTTTTTCAGCGAAGCCTTAATTGGTAACTGAACTGAAGAAGTTGAGCTAAATAAGAGAAACTTCTAAGTTTATGAATTATCTTATGTAACCCGATAACTCGAGAGAAACTGAAGTTTTGTCAGAAGTTTAGGAAATACTGGAGTTCCCTCATCAAACATGTTTTAAAGTTTTGCTTCTAATACTACCACCACGGTATAAGTCAGCCATGAAGGTATTGCCAGAGCTAAATTCGTAAACTAGCTATGTAAATTTATATAGTGTTCGTATATATTATATATATATATATATATTGCAAAACTAGTTCATCTTATTGGAATTGTTTCCGGAAAAAATATATATATGGTAAATATAAGATTAGAATCTATTCATTAAAGCAAGATTTAATAAATATAAAACTGCTATAGAAATTATTATGAAATAATTAGCCGCGACCCGCAAAACAGATGCTGTAGTTTCCATGCCCTTCTCTTGAATTTTCCTTATTCCATCATGTTCACGCACGCTATTTAAACTATGCTTTCTTGCAGGCGTTACGTGTTAGATCGATAAATCCTGGTCTATTTGAAAAAAAAAAGTGATCAGACAAACAAACTCACGTAAACGTAACTTTATTTAATAAAACTACATGTAAAGTAAACTAATGTATTTGTAATAGTGTACATAGTATGAAACAGTATGAGCGTTTTGTGTATGACATGGTTTTACGAGTTGAAACAAAAAACAAACTCACAAAAACGAAGAATAAAACTAGTAAAGAAAAAGTAGTTAAATGTAGTTGATAGCAGTCTATGAAACGAACCGAAACTAAATTATTGCAAAGCAAAGTAAATTTAAAATTCTAATCAAGGCACTCTTAGCTGTTTATAGAGAAATATCAGAATGCGTGTTCACTAAGTGATAAACATATGATTTTGAACGTACTGTGCATTCATATTTTAAACTTAAATAAATCGAAAACGCCCATAGCAATTGTATTTAGTGTAGTGTTCTTTTCTTTTTTTTTAGGAAATTACAAGCTGGTTAAGTGTTGTTTGTGTGAAATACTTTGCAAATAAAAACTAATGTTGAAATCGAAGTCAGTTGTCACGTGATGACAACGATATTGTGCCATCATGTAGCATTATCGTTGCATTAAATAGTTTGACTTAGTCAAAAATAAGTAAGGTGATTCAGATTGGAAATGGCGATATGCAATCCAGAATCCTCGGACAAAAGCCTTTCTCACGATATGAGATTTGTAGCGTTTGATCGAGAGATTTGCGAGAAAACTTCGGGACAGACAAACACAAGCGTTTTATTTATATAGATGTAATGACAACAACAAAAAATTCTATTTAACAAGAAAATGAAAATATCTAGAAAAATTACTATTGATTAAGGTAAGGTAGATAGTTAATGCAAATTACTATTTAACTAGGTAATAGAAATATCTAGTAAAAATTACTATTGATTAAGGTAATGTACACAATTAATGAAAATGATCATTTAATAACGTAATAAAAATAGAGAAGTTACTATTCGACAAGATGGAAATAGCGAATATTACTTTTCAACAAAATAAAGGAAATAGCGAAAACGATTATTTGATAAGGTAATGGAAATAGCGAAAATTATTTCTCAACAAAATAAAGGAAACAACTAGTGGAAATGATCATTCAATAAGGTAATAAAAATAGCTAGTGAAAATTACTATTCAAATAGTATTGAGTTTGGAGTAAAACTTTTCTATGACATGTTTTATAAGCTTTTCACACGTGAGTGAAGTCGATTGTTCTTCTGGGTAACACTGACTTCCGTTGGCAAGTTGAATTGTTTACTAGGAAACACGTGTGGACAGTTTCCTGCACACTGACTTTGCATATTGAACACCCTTTTTGTACACACATATAGTGACTAAACGAACGTCTCTGATAGGGAGTGCAACATATACTTCTGAAAGCCGGTATGATGAGGAATGTTGTTGTTTGTGTGATGATGAGCGCTACTTTATCGGAGTAGAAAGTAATTATAACGTTTTAAACCAAATAAAGAATAATTTTCATAGTCCTAATTGCTTGTGTATCTTATTCAATTTCCACTTTGCTTAAGTTACTTATAGAACTCTCACTCTTGTATCTTCAGTTTTTGTATTGCAGGGAAAGACAAGAGGATAAACGATTCTGAAATGTATACATATTAACGGAAAGAAAATCCAGTTAACAGTCACTCTAATCCAAAGTGTTGATTGGAACTAATGTGTTGACGTTCACTAAACACTACATAGTGAGTTAGGTGAAACTAAGGAGTTGACGTTCATAAACACTACATAATGAGTTAGGTGGAACTAAGAAGTTAACGTTCTTTGAACACTACATAGTGAGTTAAGTGGAACTGAGGAGTTGAAATTTACTAACCACTACATAGTTAATTGAGTGGAATTAAGGAGCTGATGTTCTCTAAACACTGTATAGTGAGTTCAGTGGAACTAAGGAGTTGACGTTCACTAAGTATAACATAGTGAGTTCAGCGGAACTAAGGAGTTGACGTTCACTAAACACTATTTAGTGAGTTCAGTGGAACTAAGAAGTTGACGTTCTCTAAACACTGTATAGTGAGTTCAGTGGAACTAAGGAGTTGACGTTCACTAAACACTATTTAGTGAGTTCAGCGGAACTAAGGAGTTGACGTTCTCTGAACACTACATAGTGAGTTAGGTGGAACTAAGGAGTTGACGTTTAGTAAACACTACGTAGTGAGTTAGGTGGAACTATGGAGTTGACGTTTAGTAAACACTACGTAGTGAGTTAGGTGGAACTATGGAGTTGACGTTTAGTAAACACTATGTAGTGAGTTAGGTGGAACTAAGGAGTTGACGTTTAGTAAACACTACGTAGTGAGTTAGGTGAAACTATGGAGTTGACGTTTAGTAAACACTACATAGTGAATTAGGTGGAACTATGGAGTTGACGTTTAGTAAACACTACGTAGTGAGTTAGGTGGAACTATGGAGTTGACGTTTAGTGAACACTACATAGTGAATTAGGTGGAACTATGGAGTTGACGTTTAGTAAACACTACATAGTGAATTAGGTGGAACTATGGAGTTGACGTTTAGTAAACACTACGTAGTGAGTTAGGTGGAACTATGGAGTTGACGTTTAGTAAACACTACATAGTGAATTAGGTGGAACTATGGAGTTGACGTTTAGTAAACACTACGTAGTGAGTTAGGTGGAACTATGAAGTTGACGTTTAGTAAACACTACACAGTGAATTAGGTGGAACTATGGAGTTGACGTTTAGTAAACACTACGTAGTGAGTTAGGTGGAACTATGGAGTTGACGTTTAGTAAACACTACATAGTTAATGAAACTAAAGAGTTGACGTTCACCAAGTATAACATAGTGAGTTAAGTGGAACTAAGTAGTTGAAATTTACTAAACACTACATAGTGAATTAAGTGGAACTAAGGAGTTGAGGTTCGCTTAACGCTGCATAGTGAGTTGATTGTATCTTAGTGCTAGAGGTTCATTAAATACTACATAGTGAATTGTGATGAACTAATGGGTTGAGTGCACTAAATGCTAGTAAGTCAAAGTTCACAAAACGTGGTAAGCCTATACAGGTGAGCAGGAAACTATTAATTATACCAAAGTGTTAAGTGGAACTTTAGAGTTCAATGAACACTCTTGAGGCGATTGAAATCAATGGATTGGAGCTCAATTAATCTATTTCAGTAGAAAGAGTTAATGGGTTTAGGTTTACCAATTGTCAGTAAATTGAGTGGAAGTAACTGGCTTAGCTTCACTAAATGATAGTGAGTTGTATGAAACCCATCAGTTAAACTTTATATGGTGATAATTAATTGAAAAGAACTCATCAGATGAAGTTTATTACATATTATAGTGTTGGTTTGCGCTAATTATTTCAGTGTTTTAAGTATTAGTGCGCTGTATGGATCTAATGAGTTGATTTCGTCTAACTGTTAATGTGTTGAGTGAAGTTAAAACGTTTGAGATTTGTTAAATACTTGTGGCTTAGAGAAGTAATATATATAATATTGGATTGAATCTTCCTAAATACAGAAAAGTAAATGGATTAAATAAAAGTAGTTCAAAGTAACCAAATTCCGGTTTGTTGGATAAGATTTGTAGACTGAAATTCAGTAAGTTCGAGTGAACTGGAAGAACTGTTGGGTTGAGATTCACTAGAAAGGTAGGGATTTCTAAATAATTATTAACTGGGAATGATTAGCGTGTTAAAGTTATACGTACTAAATTAAATGTTGCTGAATATGTAGTTACAGTTTATTTAGTTATCATCTTTCTTAGAAACTTTAGAAAAACTGTCCCTCGGACATTATAAAACTCGACGCCAGTAAATACAAGTTAAGTCTATTCACCTCTTGTAAGCTTGGTAACAACTAGTGAATCCAGCTCAACTTCTTGATCTCATTAACTAGTGAATTTAAACTCGATTAAAGGTTTAATTGAACATTCAACATTTCAAAATTTTGTAATAGAGTTTATGCTTATTTTCTGTATAAACAAAACAAAAACAATCAGATCTCTCATCTTTATTCCACTATTAAGTAAACAGACAGTATTCAACACCGTAAAACAATATTGGAATGAATAGCACCCAGACAGTATTCAACACCGTAAAACAATATTGGAATGAATAGCACCCAGATAGTATTCAACACCGTAAAACAATATTGGAATGAATAGCACCCAGACAGTATTCAACACCTTAAAACAATATTGGAATGAATAGCACCCAGACAGTATTCAACACCGTAAAACAATATTGGAATGAATAGCACCCAGACAGTATTCAACACCGTAAAACAATATTGGAATGAATAGCACCCAGACAGTATTCAACACCGTAAAACAATATTGGAATGAATAGCACCCAGGCAGTATTCAACACCGTAAAACAATATTGGAATGAATAGCACCCAGACAGTATTCAACACCGTAAAACAATATTGGAATGAATAGCACCCAGACAGTTTAGAATCGATTATTTTCACTTTGTGTGGCGCCAACGGTCTCTAAACTGTGGCGTCTGCCAAGTCTAATCCATTAAGCTGTAGTGTTTGAAAAGTTAAACTGATAGTTACCCACTCGGCGGTTTTTTTTGTTTTTGTTTTTTTCGCTTCTAGGATTTTCGATATTGAATATCTCAAGTTTTTATGGTGTTTAACGTACCTCGTGCGCACTTATGCACTAGAACATTAAATATATATATATATTGTTTTAATCTAATGAATATGCCTGAATATAATTAGTACTGTTTTATGATAAAATTAATTATTAAATAGGAAACTCGTATAAAACTCTATGTGTCATGCATAAAAAAACGGTCATTAAAATACATAAATATTTTGACCTAACATCTTTACATAAATGTCATTATTCAAAGGGGTAAGAAAAAGATCTTAGTTCACACACAAAACCTTTTCTATCTGAAGCGTTAAGACTTGTTCTTTCTTCTTGGGATAGAGATTAAACAATCATTCGTCCAAGTATTTCTACTCATCTACTAGGGTGCAAAATTTATTTTACTATCTCCTTAAATGATAAATAGTTAATTAGTTTACTAATGAAAGAAGAACATTTGTCTGGTCTGATCTCTATTAAGTTGTTTAAGGGTTGACCCGTTGCCAAATTAGCGCTAATGTGTTGTATATGTTACTGGCAACGTTGGTTGTGAGATTATAGTTACAACATGTGTCATGTTTCTAGTAATATGGGTTCCACTTTTACTTGTGAAGCTTTAATTTTAGCTGAATAACCACTCTACTGCAATAGGAAGTAAAAGAGATGTCTTAAATTTTAAGGGTTCAGTGGGGCTCTGTGGATTCAGTTTCGTTTCCTTTAAATATATGAGGTAATATGTAGAATAAAGTTCTTAAATATTGTACGGTTCATCAATGCTGATAAGTGATTATTTCTGAATATTAATCGCATTTTATAAGTACGATTTTCCAGGTCCATTGTTGCCCTTGAAACTACTTCCTTCGTTGTCGGCCATTCTGAACGCCATGATTTCGCTATATTGCCAGATTCCGCAATTTCTATTATTACAAGTTTTTGCGAAATACAAATCTTCCCCAGACTCTATGTGGACATTTGCTTTTAAGACCACTTTTAATCAGATCATAGGCACAAAAATGCATTGGAGCTGCATCAAAACAGTGAGGTTCCTCAGGACTCAGTGTTAGGAACTTCTCTATTTTTGATTTTCGGCAGTGATATAAGTGGAAGAATGGTAAAGAGATTGTTTAAATTTGCTGATGACATTAAAGTTTTTGGTGCCAGTGGCTCTGAGGAGGAAGCTGCTGCTTTCCAAAAGGATTTTGATTATTCAGTGAGTTGGGCGAATAGATGGCTTTTAATTATAATAAATGTAAGATAACGCATGTGGGATATAGCAATTTGAATTACGAGTACAATTTTGATGGGAATAACTTTAACGGTGTCATGGAAGATCACTCTGTTAAGCCATCCAAATAATGGGTTGTTGCTACTGTAAGGATTTTAGGTTGTATCTACAGAAATATTGAATATAAATCTAAAGAGGTTATAATGTCATTGCATGGGTTATTGGTTGGGCCACATTTAGAGTACTGTGTTCAGTTTTAGGCTCCTTACCTGAGAAAATATATCAAATTGTTGGAAAGGGTTTACAGGAGGGGTAATAGGATGATACCTAGGTTGGAAAGGTTGCCATACAAGAATATGTTAAGATGTCTGAAATTGTTTTATATGGAAAAAAGAATTAAATGGAATCTGACTGAAGTGTTTAAGATTGTTAAGGAACTTGGTAGTGTTGATGCATATTTTTTTTTTTCGTATTCAGTGGTGAAAAGTGTGAGACTAAACATAAATATAAATTTTGGCAGTGTTGGAGTCATCTTCAGTTAAGACTTTAGCTTCAGGGTGGTCAGTTTTTGGAAAGGTTTCCTTCGGATGTAGTACATACAGTTAATTTAAGAGAAAGCTTGATAAATATTTGAATGATAAAGACAGGTTTTGGATTTTTTAGTGTTTGATTTAATTTACTGACTAGGACGGCCTAGGTGGACAAAAAAAAAGATATCCATTGTTTCCTTTAATATTATGTTATAATCGAATGAGATTGCTGTGAATCCAGTTTTTTCGCCCATTTTCTCCATAAAACAGCCATTACTTTCAAGATATGTTTAGACGCATGTTAACTGTGGCATTTGGTCTTTCGACAGCTTTAATTTCTTTTTTAGTTTTTCATTAAATGTACCGTGAGATATGCCCAACTTCATCCTAGTAGAGTTTACGTTAGAGGGTTTCCTTTTGTAACCACAGCCTACCTGAACTTTGTGGTTAAAGGCTTTGCGAGATTTTTTTTTTTGCTTCTTGAAAACGCCGTGTTATAAATGTTGTGTCCTATTGGTTTACATCGTTTAAAAATTTCGCTTTACTAATTTTATTCCTTAACAGTGTTTGTGTCATATATATTCCTCCAACGATAAGTTTTCACTGTCGAATAGTCGTGTTTGGTTTGGTTTATTTTGAATTTCGCGCAAAACTACACGAGGGCTATCTGCGCTAACCGTCCCTAATTTAGCAGTGTAAGACTAGAGGAAAGGCAGCTAGTCATCACTACCCCCCGCCAACTCTTTTACCAACGAATAGTGGGATTGATCGTCACATTATAAAGCCCCCACGAGCATGTTTGGTGAGACGGGGATTTGACTCCGCAGATTGCGAGTCGAGCGCCTTAACCACTTGGCCATGCCAAGCCCGAATGGTCGGGAACTTGCTACTAAATAACTATATAAGTGTTAAAAATGTCGCCCGTGGCTCGTATCTGCGGCGACGTTCTACAGTATTAACAATAGTTCTTATAAAATGGACTTAGTCACCTGTACTGAAGAAAGATCTAAAATATAAGCTGTTACTTGTTCTTTTAAGCAAACAAATATCGTAGCTTAATCTGTTATGACTATAAAAAATCACTTATGTTTGTATATCAGGTTGGAAAACTTTATTCAGTGATTAGCGAGCCGGACCGACGTTCCATGGTTCATGATCTACACTATGAGTTGTGAGTTATAAGAGTGTCGGTCAAATCCCACTATTTGATTAAAGCAGCCAAAGAGTTAGCGGTAGATGCTGTTGACTTACCCCCTTCCTTCTATCAGTTTAAAGTTAGAGAAGGTTAATACAGCTACGACTTATATAACTTTGCGCGAATAACCGGAATAAACAAACCGTTTATGCAACAGTAAATAAATTTTACATTAAAATTTATAATATTATTATTTAATTTAAATTGTAACAAGGCGTTATGTTAAATGTATATAAATATGCGGGTACAAAAAAATAAAACATGTAAACCAAAAGAAACAGAATGTTTAAAGAAAACATAATTGATAATGCATACAGAGTAACAGCGTGCAAGAACTATGTCGGACATAGAGAATGAAAGATTAGAGGTGAAGTTAGTGAAAAATACGTTGTATAATAGAGACAATGACTGAAAACAAATGAGCGGGAAGGCATGGTAGAATGAAAACGATTGGAAACAAGTGATATTTTAGGAGGAAAGAATAGAACGGACAAACCGACAAAATACCAAAAAATAAAGATAAAGGATAAATAGAAATAGGAGAATTATTCAAATCAACGAGGTTTATTTTTCGTATAAGACTCATGACGTAGCTAATCAATGAGACTTAATATTTAAGACCCGGCGCCGCGAAAAACTCGGCCCTGATATGGCTGCGCCTTTCTGTTTTATTTATTACTAATTTGACAACTGACTACTTTTACGCTTTCTATTGTAGTTACTATACATCGTAGGTACAGAGCATCAGGGTAATGGATCACAAAGACGACAAACATGACATACATGGCATGTACCTTTCTTTCGTTTTTTGTTCAACACATACTCATGGATCACAAAGACGACAAACATGACACACATGGCATGTACCTTTCTTTCGTTTTTTGTTCAACACATACTCTGCCAGTTACTACTGTTTCCATGCTTCCTGGTATCCGATTGAAAATCTGAAAGTTGTATTGAAATCAGCTCAACTAATGTAGCTATACTGTTTACTAATAATTACTGTTGCGTTTTTTCGATTATATGTTTCATAATTTTTTCAGCCGCGAGTCTTAAGTATTCAGCAAGTGTATTGGAACTAAGAGGAAATATGGATTTTACACACATCAACGTCGGTTTAAATGTTTAATGTTAAAGCTGGTGTTTTCTGTACTGTAATATTCATCATTCCGTTGTTCTGAAAATCAGATTAGCTTAATCAAGAGCTTTCGTGCTGGACATCATTAAGGTGTGTATTTCGGTTTTGTCATTATGCTAAAAATTGCTTTTCATGAACGTTAAGAAACTAACCACCTAGTCTAACACACACACACACACATATATATATATATTGGCAAGAGTCCTTAATGGTCTCTGAAATTCTGTATTAATGATATATCTCACGCCATAAGTTAATTTAGCTCTTGACTGTAGGAGAAGAAAAAGGTAAATAAAACTTTGTAACTTCAGGATTGTAGTAGCAACAGAAATATTTTGTTGATATATCATGACATGTGCAGGTGAAGAAACAAAACTCATACCAAATATTGATTTTATATTAAATGAAATTTGTTGTTGTTTTTTCCAATATTTTCGCGATTACCTCCACCTTTATGTTGATTATGTTCAACATCACGCAATATCCAGTTCATACAGATCAACCCCCATTCTTCGCTTACTACATATGACTAAATGTTTTCGCAGAAAAGCATTTTTGACAGGCGCAGTATGTTATCAACTCGTCATTTTTTTTTCATTTCATTTAATGTAATTATTACCAGTTCAGAACTATACATATAATATATTTAATCGATCGACGTTTTTATCTTTTGGACGTTGAGTAAAATGTTTTTAATAATTTCAAAATTTCGAGTACATGGAGATAACAGTAGATAAGAACGTCATTATTTGTCTGGCCCAACTGGTCCTAAATAACGCCAAAGAGATAACAGTAAATAAGAATGTCATTATTTGTCTGGCCCAGCTGGTATAAATAACGCCAAAAAGATAACAGTAAATAAGAACGTCATTATTTGTCTGGCCCAACTGGTCCTAAATAACGCCAAAGAGATAACAGTAAATAAGAACGTCATTATTTGTCTGGCCCAGCTGGTATAAATAACGCCAAAAAGATAACAGTAAATAAGAACGTCATTATTTGTCTGGCCCAACTGGTCCTAAATAACGGCAAACAAAGGGTTTTTAAAGACAGCTTATAGAATAATGGGTCATGTAAAGCCTCGACAATTTAAATGGTAAAAATGAATTGCAGTTGCTCAGAGTATAAAATAATATTGTCCAAATTATTTTATTATTCATTTTGTGTTGTTACAATGTATAACAATGAGCTATAACATCCGTTCTGAGTTAAACCATGTTTTAGCTATACACACGATCCATCTTTGTTTGTTTTTCCAAAAAATAATTTTTTAAACCTAACGTAATGAGTTAGGGCTTTGTTCGCTCATTTTATTTGGAAACCGCTCTCGGAGTTTCATCTTTTGGTACTCTTGTATTATTTCGTCTTTTGGTGTTCTTAATTGTTTCACTTTGTGGTGTTGTTTTATCGTTTTATTATATGGTGCTCGTCTGTTGTTTCATCTTGTGGCAGTCTTATATTTATTTTTTTTACTTTGAGGCGCTCTTTTATTTGTTATCATGTGGTACTCCTCTTTTGTTTCATTATAGAATAATGCAACTCATCTCCCTATGAAACAGAGTTACAGTAAATAGAGGACTCGAGGTTAAATACAAGTCTATCAAAAACGAATTCAACTCAGAGAGTTCATGATTTTACGTACTTACCTAAGCGAACATGGTAAACATGGAAGTTATATATTGGGATCATGCTAAAATAAGGATTATCAAATGGATGGTCTTGGCCACTTTATCAGTTCCACTAGCTTAAGTTTTTAAGTTCTCAGTTGTTTTAGTAAGTTCAATCAACTATATTGTTGAATAAATTATGTCAGTTTTAGGAAATCTCGCAGAATTACAAGCCTAGGTGACTTTAGAGGTTGTATGTTTACGCGTTGTTTTATAATAAGGATTTTGGTAATACTATGAAGTACTTTACTTCTACGTTTGAAAGTTAATAAAGTTTAAATGGTAAAGCTCATCAAATGATTCAGTAAATGTTTAAACATTCTTAAACACTGCGTCTGTTTCTATCTATACAGAGTCAACAGTGTCGTCAGATACCAAACCAACGACACACGTCCAGGTGGCGTGTTATGACAAAGGGCAAGTTTACATAGATGGTGAAACGTTTGCTTCAAACTCGACCAGTTTTCAACCACAAAAGCCTAATCAGTGCATACAATGTGTTTGTCAGGTAATAAACTCTCGTCGTGAGAGATCTTCAGTTAGTTTATATGTTATGGTGACATTAACCCTAACTCAACTGCTTATCAGAATACCAAAATTATATTCATCCTTTTTATTTTCTCCGGGTAATCGTAAGTTGTATACTTAAACAGTTTAATTTAAACGATCAGATATTCTTAGTTTATAATTACTGCATTTATAAAATTGTGACCCGTGGTACTGGCATAACAGTTTTCCTTTATGAGATGACCTTTCAGGATAAAAACTATTCCAACCACTGCATTTGTGAATTTAATAGTAAGTTTTTTATTGAATGTACAATTCTTCTTTGCTTAAAGGTTTCTGCCTACCTGTACTCTAACCTGTGCATTTGTCTCTTGATAAATGTGCTGTCTTAATTGACGTCTTATTCCTATTAAACCGAAAACAGATTTTCTTTGATAGATTGTTTAGGCAGAGTATTCATGATGAAACGTTGTAGAATGGACGACAACTACCTGATGTTGAGGACGACGTTTCGAAATTCTTCCGCCTTTCGTATTCAGGTTGTATTCTTAAACAATTTAATTTGAACGACCAGATATTCTTAGTTTATAATCACTGCATTTATCAAATTGTGACTTGAAGACGAAAGGTGGAAGACTTTCGAAATGTCGTTCTCTACAACAGGCAGTTGCTGTCCATTCTACAAAATTCCATCGAAAGTATATCATCTTAACCACTCTACGTGTTTCACTCGAATATGTTTTTAGAAATTCTAACTAAAAATAAAAACATAAAACTTATCGAGTATTTTTTTTGTGTAAGTTTATTGGTTCAATGCTTGTCTTTCATAATGAGGTTTTAATTCTCAGAAACATCATCTGATCTGATGATTGAAGGTCGTTATCACGGTATAAACGCATAATTTATCTTAGTCCGTTACTGCATGTCTAGCAACCCTCGATATGGAGCGTAGTTTTATAGCGATTTGTTCCTTGACCAATCGAAGGCCGATATTGAATCAACAAATCTATATACTAATGTATTTAAATGATATATATTATTTCTTCCCCTAACTTGTAGGCTAACGTTTCATTTTCTTTCTCAAAGTTTCAGACTTTCTCTGTGTTAAGTCACTTTTCCGTTTGGCAATTTTTGGCATGGTGATTTTCGATGTTTTCATCACTTTATATTCATGATGAAGTAAAAAATAATTGTGTAATTTACGAAGAACGAGTTACTACAAAATTCCTGCAAATTTGTATGTAATGAACTCCGTACGAAGGACTTGCGATTCCGTTGGTCATAGAACAATTCAATTCATAGCGTACGCTTGGATTCTCCAGAAGAAAAAAAAAAGTCACTTTTCTTCTGATATATCACAATGATTCTCCACTAGCAAGACTCACTTTGAAATTCTGCATTAAACTTACTTTACAACAAATGTAGAAGTTTTATTAAAAAAACGAATTTCCTCAATAAGAATAAAAAATGCACAAAATTAATGTACATTATTAAAAATGAAACAATTGTCATTTCTCCATTAAGGAAGCGATGTTATAAAGTGAGGTCTTATTATTATTTGTTTAATTTTAGCGAGGGTTTATTTTGTAACATTTTTCATTTTGGTGCGATATTTAACTGTTATTGACTTATTTCTTAAAAAAAGTGGACAGATTCACTAAATAAACTTTTTTATAAAAGATCCACTTGTAATAAACAGTTGTTAAGAACTTCCACAAATCGGACTTAAACTGTGGGACAGTATTGCGGACAGACGGACATTAGCCTCTTATGTAACATTACAATTAATTATTTTTCATTAAAAATTAATGCCCAGTTACTGACTATAGATCTCTGCATTGACAGTTCGCTGTGGATTGAGGAGGTCAAAATAGATTACTCCTTTGATGTCCCACCAAATTCAAATCATCACTTTCTGCGGATGGAGTCCAGGTTTTGTGGTAGGAAGTGGTTTTTGTCTAG
>NW_013666936.1:101559-122010 GCF_000517525.1 Limulus polyphemus
CTTGTATAGTAATACCTTAACATCATGGTATTTATGTTCAAACATCATTACGGGGGCTGGAATGCTAACATCAAGGACAGTTTTACTGTTTCCCCATTAATGTGTGTATTCCAATTATTTCTTACATCTTAAATAAATTTATTTTATTTTAATTTGAGCAGCCACCTTCCCACATCTGGTTGCAAAAAACGAAAGGTGGCAAAGATGTGGGACGTTGTGGGCTACATCCCCCACATCTGCTCTTTATATTATTTATTTCATTATCTATTTTCATTATATTATTATTATTATTATTGATATGCGAAACTGAGGCTAAACTGGACAGACGGTGTACCCCAACGCAATTTGGGTCTTACTTCCGCCAGTACCTCAAAAATCAGGGCACATTGCATAGTTACCCACCTTATGGTGTGTGTCCAGGTGGTACTTGTTTGTTTTGTAGCTGCGTTGTTTCTATTTTGTTTTTGCTTTCATTTTCTATGTAATATTACAATTAATTATTTTTCGTCTAAGGTTTGGATATGCTGTGTTAAGTTCACGCTATTCTTCCTTATGATGTAACCTTTGTTTCTTTCCTTTTTTCTCTCTTTTCTAATTATATATAGATGCATATACATGAAACTAAAATTAACTTCACGACTTGTTAAAAAAATGGATTTTAGCCGCAATCAACTATTTATTCTCAGGTACGTTTATCTTCTTAAAGGAAATATTACTCCTAATCCTAACTACTCAAGGAAATGTAATTAGAATACGTGTGCAACACTAAAAACCAGGCTGAAACCTTTGAGATAAAACAACAACAACTTAAATTCAAAAATTTATGCTTGTCAGCATTAATTTCCAAACTTCATCAAAATCCAACTAAGTCTTATTTATTATTTAGAAATATTTTAATTCATTTTTACGTTTTAGTGGTTTCGGGCGCAAAAACAAATGCAGATTTATGCTCATATTTGTTATGGCCACAGAAATACTTGTTCTATGACTTTTTAAATATTTATGGATTGTCATTTAATTCTTAGGTTTATTCGCTGTTTTCCTTTATGACTTAACAGTCATTTCTGACGTTCAGTCCTCACGCACTCCTAACGTCAGTTGAGATCAGAGCAGAATGTACGCTGTCGTGGAGTGAAACAACATTTTAGAAGAAATAAAATCTCAAATTTGCTTTAACAGTTTAATAGGTGTTTGTTTAGCTACTTTTTACTTGTTTATTTTTGTTTTCCTTGTTTTTAATAAATGGTGTTTACAGAAAATGTATGTATACTCCAACTTTAAGATTCTTAGTGAACAGTTATAGTACCAAAGTAAACACCAACTGACTGGAGAAACATGCAAGTTGTTATAGTATAAAAGTAAACAGGCATGTTTCTCCAGTCAGTTGTACTATAACAACTTGCATGTTTCTCTAGTGAGTTGCTGTTTGCTTTTATACTATAACAACTTTCTAGTGAGTTGCTGTTTGCTTTTAAAAACATGCAAGTTGTTATAGTATAAAAGCAAACAGCAACTCACTAGAGAAACATGCAAGTTGTTATAGTATAAAAGCAAACAGCAACTTACTGGAGAACCAGGTAAATTTCATGTCAGTTATGTTTTTGTCAAATAATCATGGGTATTATTCAGTGGGAACAAAACAAGAACGAGTATAATGAAAATCATTTATTTCTTAAGATTTTCAATTAGAAACTGCCCATACCAAACGGTAACGTTCGTGTTTATATATCATATTATTTTTCTAAGTCGTAGTCATGATTATTTGAAGTGTACTTTATGTAGTACAGTATTTAGCTTTTCATACTAACAGAACGGTATTTGAAGGGTCTTTTATGTAATACAGTGTTTAAATCATCGTACTAACAGAATGGTATTTGAAGGGTCTTTTATGTAATACAGTGTTTAAATCATAATACTAACAGAACGGTATTTTAAGGGCACTTTATCTAATACGGTGTTTAACTATTGATACTCTGCACGGTATTTCAAGGTTACTTTATGTAATGTAGTGTTTAACTCTAATTAATAATAGAACGGCAGGATACTGTGCAGATTGAAGACTTGTCCTGGTCACTCTTGCCAGAATCCACTGTACAATCGCAACGACTGCTGTCCAGTGTGTCCAGGTAACGTTTCCTTCTAATTGTACGTTTCATAATGTGAAGTATTCGTGTAATTGCATGTCTCTGTGTATTGTGTTGAAATTCAAGACATACTTAAGCGTTTTTGGAACAACCATTCAGTAGAACTGGTTATTTACAGTAACGGAAGAAGTAAACTTTCGAAGACGTGAGTTAATTAATTATTACATGCTATAAACTTATATAAATATATTTTATAAACCCAAACGTACAACAGGTTGTCATGTGCTTTTCCAAGCGGGAAGTGAAAACTGTTTACCTGTATAGTCAGCAAGTAGTAGCATAGACAGAGTGCAAGTTTAAGAAGGTCCTCGATCATTCAGTAAATACTTACGATAACATACCAACGTAAGTTAAATGTAAAAAGTGTGATGCTTATTTGATTAGATCCAGTTGATATTGAAAACCTTAGTGATATCAAAGTCACGCGCCATCATAGTATTTATAAGTACCGTCCTTACGATGATTTTTCCTTATCCACGTTTGTGTTTCATCAACTGTCTCATTTTCTTTTGTTACATTAATTAAATAGAATGTCATTAACCTTGTAAGAACGCATGAAAGTAATCTTATTGTGACATTGTGTTGTCGTATCGATGTTGAGCATTTCGAATAGGTTTACGGGTAGGGCTTGGAAAAGTCATGGTAGTTTTAAACCTTTGAATCACCTTTTATTAAGACAAATATCCCCTTTATTCCAAATCAAGCCCTGTTTTTTTTTTGTTGTTGTTTTGTTGATGTGTAAAATGTGTATAAAAGTGTACATATTGTTTAACAAACTAGAAATAAACTTTTCTAAAACGACAATAGCAGCTTTCAGCAGAATAGGAATCAAGCGTTCTTTTCTAGATGGAATTTGTTTTTGTGATTTTTTACTGGTCGTTGTTAGATATACACGACTGTTTAATTTTCATACGATTGTTACGATTTAGATAATTTAAGTATAGCGCGAGTGTTAAATTGAGTTATTTTTTTCAAACAAATAGTTTATAGCAGGTTTGTTTACGTAGCAGTATATGAATGATATGTTGTGTAGTTCAATATTTGTGAATTGGCACTTATTGTATTATTGCGTCATGTTACAAGACACTTCTATGTTCTTCTCGTCGTTTCGATTTAGTATTATTGCATCACATTATCGTGTAGCGTATAGAACGTCCTAGGCCCCTGTCAGTTTATAAATATGCGTACAAAATGTAGTTAGAGTTAAGTAAGACAAAGATAGACAGTTAGTTAGTTAGATAAATAGATAGAGCCGGATTGTGTGTTTGTGAATTTAGCGGTAAAAAGCGTATAGTGGCGCTTTTTTGTTTTAAAGTGAAATTATCACAGATTGTATTGTAACAACAGAGTAGAGAAGAATAATTTGTCTTGTAAATTGTGTTGTAAAGTAATTGAACAAACCTGTGTGAACTTCGACGAAAAGAGATAACTATTTAAAGCTCTGGATACAACTGTGGTAATTAACTTGTAATGAAGATTTGTCTATACGTTTGACTGGTTTTAATATATTATTTTAAAACAAGTGGAAGTATTAGAAGTAACAAAAATTAGTAATATCACATTTTCAATTTTCATTTATGTATTTAATGCTTTTACTGCCAAGAGCATATAAGTCACCTTCTATTCTGGAGCACTGCCATAAGTACATATAGCCTTTATCTTAGTCTTTAAGCTCTGCTCGTTCTTTCGTTTATCTTAAAGCAAAGCCACGTTGTGCTATCTGCTGTGTCCATCGCGGAGTTGGAAAACAGTAGGTTTATCGCTGTCCTACCGGGAAACAAAGTCTTTAAGAAACCAATCCTATTCTTTACAGCAAACGTACCTGCAATAAGGTCAAATATTCTCTCCAAAACTACATTTTAATTTCATTTGCAGAAATCGTCAAAATGGATCGTTACAATGAGGGTTAAGCCGTTTTCTCAGTTCACCACAGTATCTTTTGTTAAGTGTTTTGTTAATATTTTGTTATCCAATAAACTTATACTTATATTTATTTCCATTACCTGTGTTATATGTATACGCGTGTGTGTAAGTGTAAACATTAGTAGAGTTGCTTCTTCTTGTTCTCACTTTAAAGGTTTTTCTTACTATAAAGTACTTCATTGTAAGGCAATAAAGCGTATTTCCTCGAATTATATATATATATATATACGTGTCATGTTTATTTAGTTTATTTCTTACTTTGTGATTATTTTGTGGTAATTAGTAGGACCCTTGAAAACTGTGATATCAAGTAAATGTTCTAAGAAATAGGTGTGCCATAAACATATTTATTATTTAATTAAATAGGTCATAAGTATTGCAAATCCATTTGGAAATTTCGTAAATAAATACACAAACTATTATTTTACTTAAAGGACACTTAAACAACTATATTTTATTCTGAATCAATGGGGCTAAAATGCCCCAAGACATATATATATAGTCAAAATAAAAGTTTTACATTATTATTATTATTAAAAACACAAAATATGCTAATTATTTACATTTATAATAATAAATTATGATGTTTGCCGAATTTTAATTAGCTTCTACTCAGGTGATCTGATGATGTCCAAGACGGCCTAACATTATGCATGGCATGATAAACTAACGTAGACCAGACTATCTTTCCCAATGAGACCATTTTGGAGCCCGCCCCCTCCCTCCAGTCCCTAAACGGCAAGTGTTAGTGCTTATGACGCTAAAAACCGGGTTTCGATACCAGTGATGGGCATAACGCAGATAGTTCACTACGTAGGTTTGCGCTTAACAACAAAAACAAACAAAACTGTCACGGGATAAGTTTTTTTTTAAATCTTTGATTGCAAATGGATATCAATTTCAATCCTAATAACATTCAACTATATAAGTTTGAGCTAACCAGAGGATCTAGAGAAAACAATGGCGGGCGTGCGTAGGAAGGTTACAAACATGTACAACTCTTACCAAAAATTGCTGTTAAATAGTTCTATATTTTGGATTAATAAGTATTTTAAAATTGTATTTTATCTATCATAGACAACAAGTAAAATTTCTTATCTTGGCACGGTTTCATGTTAAAAAGAAAACAATAAAAAAAAACCTCTCAAACATTTTACATTTTTTTACAGCTCTTCATTCACCCTAGGAAATATTGTTGGTATGGCATTTGATTTTATTCTAATTCTGGTACTATTGTATCTGAATATTTCATTTCTGTCAATTTTTATGAGATCACGGTTAAAACATGTTTTCTGAGAAAAAGTGCAGAGCTGGGTCGACTATGTTTTGTTATACTTGTAAAGTATGCTTTTTACATGTTATTAAACCAGGTTTTCTTGTGGCCGAAACAAAACAACAACATTTAATGGACGTGTGCTTGTTCTATTATTACAACCAAACGCTAGAAATAAAAAAAAATTCGTAATACGAAGAGACAATTTCGATAGGAAAAAAATCAGCAAACTCATTGAAAATAAAGCCTGGCATGACCAGATGGTTGGAGCGCTCGACTCAAATCTACATATCGTGAAATCGAATCCCATCGCCGAAAATGCTCGCCTGTTCAGCCTTGAGAGCGTTATAATTTTGTGGTCAATCCCACTATTCGTTGGTAAAAAGTAGCCCAAGAGTTGGCGATGGGTGCTGTTGACTATCTTGCCTTCCCTCTAGTCCAGTGTTTCCCAAACTATGTTCCGTCCGAGACTGTTAGTTCTCTGTGAGAAAATCATGATTTTAAATGTGTACGATCATAACTTATTATGAAATATTTTCCTATGTATTAGAATTAGATAATATCGATTCACATTGAAGAAGAATTATAGAAGATGCCATATCTATTCTACATAATATCTTAGTAGAGAGGTTTATACCTAAAATATATTATAAACATAAAAATGTAAAAATTCATTAATATGTACTTTGATTAAATAAACAAATGAATAATATACTAATCTAGAAAGTGCTGCGTGCGCAACATACCCTCTACACCGATATTTCAAGTGTCTAGTGTTCCGTAAGCTTTTTCTCAGCTGAAAAATGTTCCGTGGCCAAAAACATTTGGGAAACGCTGCTCTAGTCTATCGTTTCAAAATTAGAGGCAGCTAACGCAATTAGCCCTCTATTAGCTCTGCACAAAATTCATCAATCTAACAACAACAAAAAACAACAAATAGAAAATAGAAATAATCATACCACGCAGTGAACTGGTTGTACTGCTTTGAGGTGACTGACGCTTATGACGTCACGCGTTTTCAGCTTATGGAAAACGCTCGATTATTTTGTATATTTGGGATATTTGGGCATGTGAAAAGAGTGCGTCGTATATGGCTAAAAATCTTTGTAACTTAAGTTAACTACATATTTTTTCAACGATGTATTAATTAGAATGGGCATCAACACCAATTTCTGGATGTACTTTAACAAAATTTAAATTGTTGTTTAACTGTTCTTCATCACTTCTTAGAGACTGAGAACACAAACATCTGTGAAATATTTCAAGTACTGATCTTTATAAATATTCATGTTGATATGACAAATAGTAAGTAAGACGTAAGTAATTACACCATACCAACTGTGTATCTAAAATTAAACCTCGAACTGGGAGAGTTGTTAATCTATAAACGTGGCAGGGAAAAAGTAATTTTGTTAGTTTGGTTAGTCACATCGTATTAGTTATCTCTGAAGGTTAAAAAGTTTAGCATCCATTTGACTATATATTTTTTCCGTACGTGATGTTCCTTAATTTTATAACAGTGTGATCTTTCGACTATTTTAAAGTGTGTGTTCCGTAAGATTTACGAGTTTTATGTCACGTGATCGTGATAAACTATCGGAATAAAAAGCGTTGT
Organism: Limulus polyphemus; assembly: GCF_000517525.1. Classification (NCBI taxonomy): domain Eukaryota; kingdom Metazoa; phylum Arthropoda; class Merostomata; order Xiphosura; family Limulidae; genus Limulus; species Limulus polyphemus. The sequence goes on from NW_013666936.1 coordinate 108,515, forward strand.
TGAAAATAATCTTATTGGTATCCCTCCAAAATAAAGTATTGCACTTTGAAATCTATAGTCCTCCGGTGGTTTAACGGAAAATTTATAGACTTAAACATTAAAATCCAGGGTTTAATTCTCCGCCGTGAACAGTCCACAGATAATCCATTATATACATTTGCGCTAAAACGAACAAATAACCTTAAATCTGTAAATACAGTTAAAGATGCATTATTTCGCTATTGTATGTGGTTTTTAATCTGAATTACAATTATTTTTAGATAATTGTTTCAAAAATACTGCTATTCCTTCACACTGCTTTACCGTTTCAGTTCCAAAATTGAAGTAATGAACATTGTTGTTACTTTATCTTTACTGTTCCTCTTCCAAAATTGAAGTAATATACATTGTTGTTACTCTACCTTGTACACTATATTCTTATTTCTGTGTTTTTTTCAGCAAAAAATAAAAAATAACCAATTTTGATAGCATTGCTGTCGTAAAAAAATTGAAAATTTTAAACACGAAATGCATTATCATTCTTGATTGATTTAAGCAAAAAAGGTGTTATGAACTTTCGAAAAGACCCCCCCCAACTCATTTGACTGTGTGCTGTTTTTCCTATCAGATTATGTTGTCCCTATCAAACCCATGTAAATATTCCAAACCTGCCCTAGACATAGGAAGACAGTCCCAATCTACTCTCTGTGAATATATATATATATATTTATTATTAGATTTTCAGATCTACTGATGATGTCCCCTAAACGTACGTAAAATGTGTGAATTATATTTTTCTCAAGGTTTTGTAGTTATTCTGTTCTGACTTTAAATGTGCAGATGTTGCGCTTTCAAGACTGCCAGTAGTGAAAGTCTATTTTTTAAAACATTCAAATATTATTTCCAGCAAGATTGTGACATTTTCTCCATATTTATGTAAAACAAGTGAATGTTTATTTGTATCTATCTAACACTACAAGAAAAATATTCTGAGGATTGCGCAAGAATGTAAAAAGCTGCTTCTGAAATATACAAGTTACTTTCATTGGAGTTCCAATAGTTGTATACAATACTGAAGAAAATAACTGTACTCTGAAATATTGGTTGACAGAACATTTTGAGAATTCTGTTCTGAAATTTGTGAGATGCTAATCATCTTCGGAATTCTTTTTGTGCTACTGTTTTCTTTGTAACTCTCATTTAATAACTTTGTTAACATATTATGTACTTTAACAGCTGTCATTCCCAAATTTTCTTCTTAAGATTGCCCATAGGTGTTGCAGCAAAGTTAAAGAAGATATTGAATGTTTTTATTTCTCAGGAGATAACATATCTATATTTCTTCAACCAGCAAGAAATTGTTAAAATAAAAATATTGTCATTAATTATTACAGTCGTCCGCCCAGAGCAGCAAGATATATCTGAGGATAACCTTTTGGTAACTTTCCAGACTTCAGGAGGCGGGACAAGTAAGTGATTAACTACATAAAACTATAAGACCTACTAAGTTACATAGACTTCATATTTAAAAGAGAGAAAAAATCTAATTCCCTGCATTTAAGTTAAATAAGGGACAAGAACACCTCTAACAGTGAGAGTACCCAACTGATGACCCAAGGGTCATATAATTCTTTTGTAGTTTGCCTCTTACTCGTAATTAATATTATTTATTATTATTATTGTATACTTTTACATTTATGTAAATTTGGAAGATAAATCACAACTGACAATACCATGATTTGCTTTTTTTTTTACTTTACGGATTTTCCAAGTATCTTAAATATTAACTGGGAGGATACTGTGGTTGACTTGAGGTTAATACAAAATAATACCTTGGTGTGATCGTTGTCACACAACAAAAATATTGGTATACGTTTGGTTTGAATTTAATATATTGTTGTCGTAAACCCATATCAATCCGAAACAAAATATGATTAGTTAATATCGTTCTAAAATGATAGTGTCGTAAAGTGATATTAGTTTGAAATGGGTAACATGGAGAACTAATATTAGTACGAATATATAGTGTAAACTAATTATAATTTGAGAAATACTCTAATAACCTGATACTAATCTTAAAGGAAATTATGGCACTCCAATATTCAACCTGTAAAGTATAGCAAAACAAAAAATGATTGAAAATTATAATGTTTTACCAAAACGCAAAGACACTCATATAAACTGTTAAATACCCGTTCAGCTACTTTTTTATACGTAAATCAGGGATCTGATTATCTGTCTTGTGATGTCCCGTGTAAAAGAATAGTTGGTAGAGCTAGTTTTATTTCTGTATACGTAGTTTATGACGAAGTGTAGTACCAACGCACAGTAAGGCAACTTAGCATCGATTGTGCTTGCTTAGAATCAAAGTGTTGATAAAGTTCACTTGTGTGAAAGAGCTGTTTTTAAGACGTATTTGGTTACCTGGGGTCGCTTGAGGCGTTGTGACATGTCTCCCAAAAGCATTCTATCTGTAGAACTTCATGAATAAACCAAACGTAAGGTTTCATTTGTTTTGGGAGGATTAAATGAGACAAGACACGATGTCAAGTTGAAATTAAAACAAGATACTCTATTGGTGCAAAGAAAACAAAAGAATACTTGATTGGTTAATGTCATTACTTTTTATTTATGGTTTAAGACTGAAACGTAAAAATAAATGAAGAAATTAAACTTCATTTGAATGAAAAGAATAGTGATAATAAAATACAATGATATTTGATAAAAGCTAGATGACAATAATATTTATTGAAAATGAATTTCAAGTACACATGATCAGCAGACGTCAGAAGAAACGAACCAATGAAGAGAAGACTTCACTCGCGTGTATTGATTCTTTCAGGATCACGACAAATCTAAGCACTTACGGTAAAGTTGTGACGATCATGCATATCAGTCGATGCCATGATTAGTAGCCCATAAGGTCGTTATTAAAAACAAGTTAACTACAGATATTTTTCCACATTTTTCTTAATTTGTCCACCTATCTCATCTACCTGAAATGCTATTTTTACACACCTATGATTTCGAGCAGCAATATTGGTTTTATAATATTTCGCCTGTATTTTTTTTGCGTTTAAACCCTAGCCTATAAGATCGCCTTTATTAATTATCTACTAATTGTATAACTAAACACTAATTAATGTGATCGTATAAGCTACAAATCGTAACAACAGCAGAACAAATCTATCTGAAAACGCCAAAAATTGCGCTTGTTGCTGACAAGCCAGAAAACCAAATCACAAGAATCCAAAAACATCTCTGCTCCATATGACAATCATAGAGAAGTTTTCTACAAACAAAGTACAGTAAATTACAATACACTAGATAGATTATGCTACGGAACGTAAGAAATGGGCTTAATTTAATCGACCGGATTTAGGATGCTCTAAATTAAAATGTAGGACATTTTGCAGATATAAAGTATACAGGAAAATGAGATATGAGGTATTTGGATACCACACATGCAGGCTTTATGGGATTGAAGTTCGGTGGGTGCGCAGTACACTTTATTTGTTCAACCTTTATATCTTCAAGAAGTATGCCAACGAGCTTAGCACAGTGGAGGCGAGTATTATTATCTAAATGGGGTTGTATCTGGTTCCAGGTTCTTTCCAACCGAGCAATGACTGTTATCTAATTGTAAGATGGAGAGCAACTCACCTCTAAAAGAAATATTACTCTATATATGGCTGGTCTACTGAACATGTTCTAGTTGTTGGCACCGTTACAAATGAGCTGTTTTATGCTTTACCTTGAGTGTGATGTATACACACCAGTCTTGTGAAGTTTGTTTCTGCTGTCTGTATACTGACACAGTTGCGACTACAAACATCTGCTTAACGCTCGGAGCAGGTACCCTACGCTTGCGGCGTGTTTGAACTGACAGATAGCTACATTCTGTTTTTGTTTCAATTGGAGGTCTGCCTTTTCCAAGTGTTTGAGCAGGACGAGGCAAAAGTAACTATACAGTTATTCCATCTAGAACATAGTTAAATTTATTACTGTTTCTCTGAAACAAACAATAATTAAATTGGTTTAATTTTTTTCGTGATATTTTATTTATCATCAACCATAAATACCAGTTATATTAACTATACCAATCGTATAATACTAACTGTATAGTAACTTTTATTCCATCATGTTTTGGTAGTTTTAAGGAAAATAGTTCTATTTTGAAAAGCGTATATCCAGAACATATTTCTAATCGAATAACATCAAAAAATAATTTTCACAAAATTTTAAAACATCCCAAGGGTATGACCTAGTTAATTTGGTGAAGAAAATACCTTCTTTGAAACACACTAAAAATGCATATTTTAATGCAAAATTAAACATGAAATCTCTTATTGTGTTTATATTTCATAGAAAAATAGCAAGACTGAAACATAAGGATTTTAATTAAAAATATTATATCGCTTCCAAAACTTAAAAAAATGATTTTCTCTTATCCAGAATAAAAACAAACTTAAAGATGGACTAAAATAGGAAACAAGTCGTAACTATTTAAAGTAGCTCTTTTATGAGTTTCATCATCCCGGGTTTTTCTTCCTTTATGAGATGATTACTATTGGTCTGGAAATCATCGCTGCCATAATTGTCTAACTTTCATTTGTCCAATGACTTTCAACATAAGTGAAGATCCAGATTTCTACTCTAAGGGTCTAGTAATGAACAATTTGGAGCACTTTAAACTTCCATGAGTCCACTATATATCTATATATATATATATGTCATTTGTATTTCAGGTCAGATGACTAATCATCATATGATTGACCTGTATGATTATGAACTGAAGAATGTGATTAATAATGTCCTTTAACAGGGTCTTTACCTTCTCAATGCTGTAATGTTAAACACAATGATCGTATTCTTTCTTACTATTATTACAAAAATGTTCGTATTTTTTAACTATGACTTTACTCCCTTTATCTTAGCTTGTAATTCTGGTAGACTCAGTTATCCTCATGGCTCCACTTGGCATCCTGTTATTGGTCCACTAGGACAGATGGATTGTGTAATTTGCAAATGCCAGGTACGATAGCATCTATGGAAAGTAAGATATTTTGTGTACCTTTTTATTACGTATAATTAAAACAAACAATCGTTCTTTTCTGACAATTCTAATGATATTTACACGGATTTGACTACCACATAGATATTTGGGTGAAACAACAGGAGAGATTCATTGGCAAGGAATCTTAGTTTACCAATAAAATAAAAACTATGGTAATCTCAAAAAGACATAAGCAATTAAAAGTACAATTTTAAAACACCACAGCATTATCAATAAATATATTTGTCACGACGTTTGGTTTATAATTAGGTTAAGACTTACTTATTAAAGCTTGAGTAAAAAAAAACAATCATAGTTTTAAAAAATAGATAACACGTAAATAATAAATGCTGCATTTGCGAAGTGATTAGATAAGAAAAATAAATATTAGTCCATTTCTATATAATAAACGTACAATCTAAGTTTTCTCGTGGTATAAATGAGATAAATAAGTTCAGTCAGTGGCGAGACAGCTCTCAGAAGAACTAATGCGAATAAGACACAACTTGCGTAGCCTCGAATACGTACGTTTTTAGACTGGTAACACATATATATATGGCGGTCGTAACGTTGTAATGAGTTTGTGTACTAAGTGAATGTAATAAATACATTATGCTGGTGTTTTTTTTTACAAAGTTGTAAAAGTGATTTATGTTTCTGTCATTACCATAGTTCTTATTGTAATAAATAAACATCAGAATCCTTGGTATTTCTCTTGAGGACCCAGTTCTAGTACAGTTAATGTAAAATAGTAATAATATAAATAGATATAATAAATAAATGGTGTTAAAATGAAGTAAATAGTGTTGTATTATTAATTCTTACCTAAATATCAATATTTATAATATGTACAATACACTTTCTTAATATGATTTACACCCTAACAGTTGCTTAAGAAAATTAATTATATACATATTGCCTAGGCCACATTACTCTATATCTCAGCGTACCTGGTAAGCCCTGGTATTGGGCGAAAGGCCTCATCGACACTGGATATAGCAGATGTAATGTGATTAACATGTGATAACATATTCTTCTTTGCTGATAACATATTCATGGGTTCTTAGAATTAATGTGTTACAGATCTAGATAGTTTTATGACTACGTTTTATATCTGATTCATCTCGGTTTATTTGAGGCCGTATGATCATCTTTTTCTTCTTAAAACAGGTTACCTTTAACCACATGGTTATCCATTTCTTCCGAAAATATGGTTAGTTTAACCACTTGACCATCTCTTCTTCTTTTGTAAAACAGGGTTAGTTTAACCAAATAACCATCCTTTGATGAGTTATTTTAATCACCTCTTTTTTTTTCTGAAATAGGTTTGATTTATTTAATTTAACCGTATAGACACTCATTTTTTTTTGTGAAATAGATTTAATGTATTCATATTTCCTTCTCTTTGTTCCCAAAAGAGGCTGAGTTTAATTACATGCCAACCCTTTGTTAACAAAATGGTAAATTCTTAAACTTGTTAAAATCTAGCCATGAGAAATAACCGAATTTTGTCAAGTGTTCAAATAAAAACCTTCTTTCTCTCATTTTAAATTTCAATAATTACCATTATTGATAATGTTGGTATTATTTTAAAGTGACTGTTTATGTACTTCATGCCATTGGAAAACTGTGGTGATGAGTTATATATATTATAGAAGCGGTTTCGTATGTAGTTCTTATCTATTTTTTTTATAAATGCAGCATTAATTCCGAGCATATTGTGTAATTTGTTTTCGCTGTTGATTATTGTACATACAATAGTTTATTTTAATCTTTAAATGAGACCAGGTGGGGTCACAGATCTCAAAACGGAATTTTCTTCATAATATAATTTGTCTTAAAACGTATATCATTGTACATAAAAACTTTCAGTAACTTATAAGAATGCATAGAAACCTCAATATTACTAGAAACTACGAAATTTGGTTATGAACGAAATAAATCTCTGGGGGTCATGTAGATCTCATCCTAGTAACTTAGTGTTAAAAAGCCTTCACCGAAACGTCGACCCATAAATGAAATATTTCCCTTATCAATGACCCTTTATTTGATGAAAGAATAAATATGCGGCATAAACTGTCTATTTGTGAAATTCTTTGAGGAAACGTATTTTAACTTTAAATATTACAGGACTAAATTATGTGTTATTTGTTTGTAGTTCGTATCGAGGAGGGGGGGGGGAAAGCACATTAATGTGAACGTACATTCGTTTTTTTTTCTTAAATCTCGTCTTCTTATAGATGGGGAAAATTGAATGTGGTCGTGTAACCTGTTCATCAGAAGCACTCACGTGTGATAAACCTCAGAAGGTCATAGGTCATTGCTGTCCGTTATGTGTAAACAAAGGTCAGTATTACTAGCAAAAAATGTATACATTCTAACAAAAATACGTGGAAGCTTTAATTAAAAATAGGTATTCGAAAATTGTGGATAACGGAAAAAATGTATCATTGAAACAATTTAATACACAATGTTATTAAACAAGAAATGCTATTATTTCAAGTTTTAAATATATTGCAGAACGAAGCCTTTTGTACTAACGACATAATCAGAAATATCGCGTTGCCAATTAGGCGTAAATGCAAAACGTATGCTTTTAGACTGTTTAAGGAACCATTTCTGCTAATCAAGTCTCGTATAAAAAAGTATCGAAGCAGTTGTTTGAAAATAATCTCAATAGAGCTAAGGTGAGCACCCTTTCTGCACCCTCAAACCTGATTCTATCAAACTTCTGCTTTTGTTTATTTGAAGTTAAACACAAAGCTACACAATGTACTCTGTCCACCACGAACCCGGTTTCTGGCAGTGAAAGTCCTCAGATATTCCGCTGTGCCATTAGAGAGTCAAAGTTCTGCAGTCAATACAGTAATAGAGATGGCACTCTGCATCAAAACTAAACCTTCCTCACTCTTCTCTCTCGGTTTCGAGTCAGAAAAGATGGTTATGTTAGTCCAAAATAAACAAAATTCAAAAGTGGAGGTGAACATTATTATTGTTCCTATAAAACATTGATAAGCGATGAGTAATATTTTTACCCGTCCAAGTCATGATATCACTTAAGGCAAAAATTAGTATCAAATGAATTGTAGTTAACACACTACAAACTAAACAGAACTAATTGGTATGGAAACCAGTTATTAAACTTGGTTTGGCCTGTATCCGTTGTCCATATAAAGACTAAAACGAGCAATTATCGCTTGTTTCAACTTTTTGTAAAAAGCACTTTCCAACTGCGACTAATTAAAATATTTACAGGAAATCAAATATTACCATAAAGTAATCTCGTTTTTAATTCTAGGTTAAGCTTAAGTCTGAAATATAAATTATGTTTAATTAAACTAATTTATTGCTCATTTATATAGCTTTATTTATTTACTGTAGATCTAGATAATAATTCTTAAATGAGACAAACTGGTTTAAAAGAGAAGTCTTCCTTTAGTTGGAAGACAGAAAATAATTGGTATTTACGTATATAAATATTGAAACAGTTTCAGTGTGAATATAAAATTAATTTATTTTACTAACAAAGTGCCTGATAAGTTTCCAATTTTTACAGACGACCAAGTTCCCCCAGTGGTCGGTTCTGTTCAGTCCGGTTTTTCTGTAGGAGAAATGCCACAGAACAAAAAACTGTGCGTATCTAAACGACGAAACTACATAGTCTTCAAAAACCGTGCTTTCATTGTTAAAAGTGGTTATTATCAGTTCGCTTTTCTGAAGTTAAAAGACAGAGGAAACATTAGACTTTTGTCTTGGGCAACAAAGGAAGGTAAGACGAAGACTTGATGATAATTTCTAAACACTCAAAGCAATCCTGAAATGGGCCATTAGTTAACACTTAAATACTTACACAAATATGTGTTCTGTGTTTGATAACAATCTTAATAAATTGATTGGACAAGAGACCCTTGAAATGGAGCCGTTGAGGATCCGAGACCTTTTGTCGGTAGATCCTTTCCCCTTTTATTTTCAGGAACATTTATGTTTAGGTTAATCTGACGTAAATGTACGTTAATATATGATCTTTTAATTAATTATTGGTTATCTTGTTTGGCAACTAAGCAGGGGAATTATTTTATCTGCTTATATCTGTCAGCACTAATTTAGAATATAAAAAGGATTCACATTTGCATGCTGGTAGACCATGTTAACCTGTCGGTTTTACTTGTAATTAGGAACAATAAATAAGAGCCGAAGACGCACTGAAAGAAAATTTTAAACGTAGCCGACAGTTAAAGAATCTAATTCATGCGATACAGAAATAAGTAATATGAATACGCTGTTGTACATTGTTTAACGATAAAGTACGCAATACATTAGATTCAATCTACACCAATTCATATAAAATAACATGTTTGGAAATTATAGATTAATAAACATAAAAATTACACAAAGAATTCCTAAAATTACGTACATTTATTCTGTTTCTAACAAATCTTTCTTTTCAAGGTGAATGTCTGTTCTACCAGTTCTATTCATACCTTTTAATGGCTCGCTTTAATCTTTCTTATCGTTATGGCTTCCTTAAGTCGTCTCTTGGAATGATTGATTACAACATGTGAGTCTTGAGTTTTATTTTGTAGCACGTTCTCACTGTACTGTCAGGTATGGTTGGCGACTGCTGTTTTTCAAAATTCGCGGATCTTACATCATAACGATGTTTTTATTTCCCTTGTTTGTCCTATTTCACCAACGTAGTCTTTACAGAAGCTACAAATTAAACACCATGCTAGTTTCTCCCCATTTTCGTATTTTATACGAGTTTTCACTCTTCATACTAAGTTGAGTAGCTTTAGTTTAAACCTGAAACTTACATTCACTCTGAATCCTTTTCAACTTTTTACTATTCCAAGAACGTACAGCAGTGAGAAGTAAAACTGGTCGTCTTGTTTATTTGTGGCAACTTTTTGCTGACACTTGCTGGGTTAAATAGCTTGTTTAATGCAGACTTTAAGACAACAATTGACTTCAAAAATCGCCCTGATGTTATATAAAAATTGTTCATGTAGATATTGTGATATTAATCTCAGTATTACGTTCGTTAGTATTCCAGTTTTTGTGGTACTTGAGTGATAGTACACTTGATTTTAAAGATCTGTCTTATATTATTCTCACTTGAAATTGGTAAACTGGTGATGACTAATGATGGTTGTGAAACTCTTTTAGTTTGTTGAATTTGGCCACTCTAGAAATTTCATCCACAAAACGAAACATAATTTCAGGTTTTGAAGTTGCTCACTCTCAAGCATTTTTTTACACAACTCACTGAAGATCCATCGAAGTGGTAACTCTATTGGTGTTCTATCGATCATTCTGAAGTACTTTATATCCACGAGAAGTAGTTTCAGCTCAAACATAGTATGAGTAATTACCTAGTTAATCCTAGGTACAGATATGTGTGTGTGTGTGTGCTGATTGAGGGTTTCATCATTCTTCACTTTCCTCATGACAACATTAAGTGCATGTGAATTCGGAGTTCTGATAAAAAAAATAAAGCGATGCCATATATAAATTTTCTAATAAACCTGTCTTACCTATTTGGATCCTATCTAGCGTCTGTTCGAAGCAGAAAAGACCTGGGTGAAGGATGATGGTTGCCATGACGATGGTGTTAAATTTATGTTGATATGTCGGTGAGTCAATGCACACTCAGTTGGACAGAGGTACTCCTTTGTGAATTTTTGAGATACCAAAAATTTCTGGAGCTCTGATATGACATGGCTTTCAGATGCCTGAAATTTCCCTCACTCAGCAATCTACTTTCGTGTGTTTAAGTATTTGTTCAACTTGATTTTCTGTCTTGTTTGTTGGATCTGATTTTAGTCGCTCAAAATTGTTAATAACCTGAATAATATAGTTTAATGTTCATTTCACAGTCTGTCATGTTCACAACAGTACAATTGCCTTTGTCAATCTAGAGACTAACACACAAAAACTATTACTTGCACGTTTTTCCCCAAACTGCTTACCCACCGTATAAGCCAGAAAAAAATCTTTAATTTTCTTGTTTGTTTGGTTTTTACTTGAACATATTTTAAGACTTGAGAACACGTTAGAGTAAATGGAGAATTTTTCGAAGTGAATAATGTAATGCGTGAAACAGTCATTTAGTGATTTACGATCACATTGTTTTCATTTTCTTGTTTGTTAACTTCTTTTGATATGACTGATAATTAGCACCAGCATATTTTAAGTTTTGATAGTTTAACTAAACAAATTTTTTGTTGTACTAGTTTTCCTTTCAAAAGCGTAAAAGTGTATATGTTAAGCGCTGTGTACGAAGCATTAAATATTGCAAAGTATTCAAATGATTGTAATTTCATTTCATAACACTTCTCGTATGATTTACAAACCTTTTGATTGCAAATATGTATGTATGTATGTATTTATGTATATATCAAAACTACCATGATCCTCAGTAATATCCAGTTTGATCCAGAAAAATGAGATATTCTATCAAAAACTAGCTGCACAATATTTATTAGCCACTTTACATTGATTAGAGGGCGGTAAAATAAACAATATTCTTAAACAATTTATTTGGAATCCATAACATCCTATTTAGAAAGTAGTTCCTTAAAATGCCAGGTGAATTACAATTTTGAGTAAAGTGTTCAACATATTTACTAATGTATTTTGTAATAACGAATATTTTGATATAATTATGTTATCATATCTTACCTAGATGAAATGGGAGACTTTTCAGAACAACACTTGACACAATCTGAATTTTCCGAAGTACAGAAAACATTCAAGTTCAAACTACTGGGATCTACTAAGTCAAGTATGTATATGCCTATGTGATGCAGATGTAGACTATACAAAACCATCTGTTAAAACTCATTTAAACTACATGGTTTCTAAACACATCTAGATCATTTGATGACTTTGAAGTTAGCCTGTTTAACGTTTTCGTATACCAAGCTTTAGGGAAAAACTTTAATTTGGATAAATTACATTAGAGTACTTATATAATTAAAACACACACTTTAAAAATGTTGTTTGTAATAATAAAATAAAAATACAACTTTCTTGAAATATGTGAATTGTATCGATGTATTTTATATTGATTACGAACTTTCAATTATCGATCAATTATATGTTTAATCCTTGATTAATGAACATCGATTATGCGAGAATTTGTGAATTTAAAGAAGAGGTATCAATACAGTTAAGAGAAATGAGTTTGAATGCTATAATTTTTTATGTGAAAGAATAAGATATTATTCTACTTTTTTTCGCGTGACGGCTTAAATTAGAAGTTCAATCCTTGCTGTGCGTGCAATACATATAGTTAATTGCGCACTTTGCGATTAACAACAAAACAAACAATCTTATATTGCTTTAAGTATTTAGTAATTAGTATATCTCTGGAATCAGCATTGTCAAATATCGAAAATGTGCGTAATGGGTGTGTACGTTGATGTGTTATTGTTTGTGATTTTGCTGTGCTCTAAATGGCAGGTCTGTTACATATTTTTGAAACATCTTCAAGATATATATTTTCATACTCATTATTACACTCTGTTGAAAGGGAACCGAAAGTTAAAGTGACCAAAAATGAATTCCAAAAACTTTTGAATTAACTATATGCGTGACTTTCTTGTATTTGTACGATGTATCATTTTGTATCCGATAGCTGTGATGGTTTTTTTACTCTATGTTTTTATGGCCGGAGTGAAAATGATATTTTGAATATTCTAATCGAGAGTTATAAAAGTTCCATTGAAGATCTGTTTTCTTTTGCATTTTACTGAAATAAATTTCATTTAATAAGATCGATGCTTTAGATTCCGTGTTTCTCTTGGAACTATTTCATTCATCGTCAGCCATGTTTAGTCTGATGGCCATGATTAGGCACTATTCTCCGAAAACCGCAGTTTCTGCAGAAGACCGCGGTGTCAATATAAGACGTAAATATCAGCTTCTAAGTTCGACGTTTAAGCTGCAACTATATCGGTGTACTTGACGGGTATGTGGTCGGATGGGATTACTTGAGTTTAGTCTATTTGGCGATTGTTGGTATGTGGTCAGATGGGATAACTTGATTTTAGTCTATTTGGCGACTGTTGGTATGTGGTCAGATGGGATAACTTGATTTTAGTCTATTTGGCGATTGTTGTTATGTGGTCAGATGGGATAACTTGATTTTAATCTATTTGGCGATTGTTGGTATGTGGTCGGATGGGATTACTTGATTTAGTCTATTTGGCGATTGTTGGTATGTGGTCAGATGGGATAACTTGAGTTTAGTCTATTTGGCGATTGTTGGTATGTGGTCGGATGGGGTTACTTGAGTTTAGTCTATTTGGCGATTTTTGGTATGTGGTCAGATGAGATTACTTGATTTTAGTCTATTTCGCGATTTTTGGTATGTGGTCAGATAGGATTACTTGATTTTAGTCTATTTAGCGATTTTTGGTATGTGGTCAGATGAGATTACTTGATTTTAGTTTATTTT
>NW_013666936.1:123010-156324 GCF_000517525.1 Limulus polyphemus
ATTTAGCGATTTTTGGTATGTGGTCAGATGGGATTACTTGATTTTAGTCTATTTAGCGATTTTTGGTATGTGGTCAGATGGGATTACTTGATTTTAGTCTATTTAGCGATTTTTGGTATGTGGTCAGATGAGATTACTTGATTTTAGTCTATTTCGCGATTTTTCTTCTGACAACAGTTATCGATTTTGAGATGTGGCTAGAAGATTGTGAACCTTCGTCAATTTCAAATTATTTTTATTGTCTTGCTAATGGTGGTACCATGAGATATGATCATTTTCATCACAATGGCTTTATGGGTCAGAGGGTTCTTATTTGTAACCATAACCGTCCCTTTGTATATGAGGGTGTTACTCAGGGATGGCTTGGGATACGAGTTCAGAGGTTGTTGTTATTATAAATGTCCTGTTTTGGGAGTTTTTCTATCTCCTTCAAAATTCTGTGTCTTTTGGCTCTAGTTTAACAATCTTTCTGTACGAATTTTATTCCTCGTAAAGAACTGTAACACACGCTACCCCAGCCATAAATCATCTCCGGGCGGTATTACTCTGTCGAATAGTCAGGAATTCGCCATAAACCAAATGTATAGGTACTATAAATGTAGCAGCACTGTATTAGGAAATGCAAATCGTTTTTATAAAATGCGATTATTTTCTGTGCATTTTTGACCTTTGAATTATTTTCTTTTTGTTATTTACAGAATTGGTTGAGAGGTTTATTAAACGGTTTAAAAAGCTTGCAGAACGATGCAAGAAAAGGTGTGACGGGAAGATTCCCAGACTTGAAAATGGACTGCGGCTTCAAAAGGTAGAGCAGAGCTCACAATGTGTCGGCCAGAACATCCCATTCGAAAAGTAGTAGCTTATTTATTATTTTCTTGTTAAATAATAAAATTTTAGAAGATGAAAATAAAGATTCTGATTTTGATACTTGTGATCATTTGTGAAATTTTACGCTTAAACTATTAGATATTTTCATTGCATTCCGTTAGTTTGAATTTTGCCTTATGCATCTACAAGGTTTCATTAATTATTAAACACCTATAGTCTGTATCCACCAATCCGTGTTGCATTGATTAATTAATGATAATAAAAAACTAAACTTTAATCTGGATGGTGTATGTTTCTCATAAACGTTTCTTTTTCACAAACTTCACAGCTCATGCAGTTTAGTAGTGGAAAGTTTTGTACTACCTGAAACTAACAAGCAACGTGCAATACGACCTTTTCAGAAATTACATATCTATATGAGTCGTCTAGGTGGTAACAAGCATCACTAACGAATTCTGATTAAAACCTTAAAATTGAAAATTTAAGTATTTCTAGTGACTTTGATCTAGAGAACATATAATTCAAACTGTAACCCTTCTGTGTATTTTATATGCTAAATTTAATGTAATCGTTTTAATAGATTCTAAATCTATTAATGCAATAAGACACACGATTATAATTGTGAATGGCCACATTCAACTACTGCAGTAAAGGGATGTAAAATTAACAATTTTTATCATTAGTTAAGAAATTAATCTTGCAAATAGAGGGCATGTTTTCAATATTAAGTTGTAAGTTCTGAGATGTAGAATTGAAACTTGTTGAGTAATGAAAATATATGTTTGGGTATGATAAGGTGTCATTATGACTTAGTGTAAAAATGCTTCACTCACCAAAACGAAATATTCTGGGATATAGAAGGGTTTGGGTTAAACGTTGCGTTTGTAGGTTGAAAGTTAATGAGCAACACCCACAACGTTCATAGGACACTTCACAAGTTCCCATGTGTCTGGGTTTGGGTTAAACGTTGTGTGTGTAGGTTGAAAGTTAATGAGCAGCACCTACAACATTCATAGGACACTTCACAAGTTCCCATGTGTCTTCTTGATAAATCATACACAGCTTCCTGTCCATCATTTCACCGTTATCTGTATATGTAGAAACAAAATGTTAAATGTTTACTGCCAATACCAATTTATTTCTATCAGCTCCAACACACGAATATTATAACTTAGAGATCTATAAATGATACACAGCTACATCCCAGTGTATTCTGTGTAATAGTAGGCAAATACATATTAACTGCATTTGTCGCATTTGTGTAGGTGTTTCATGTACCCAAATAAGAAAATCTGGTAAAAATGGAAAATCTTCACACTGAAGCATTCGTTTCGATAGAAACTATCAGAAAGTCAAAGTTCAGGACCAATGATATTACCGAAAAAAAGTTGGATGCCTTTCTGACACACTCTCATCATCTTGGTTTCCTTTTCTTCAATTGGTTTGTATTTTTGATAACAAACATAATAATAAAAAATTTTCATTGTGGTAAACGATTTGAAAACAATCCCTATGTGATAGAAAAAAGTGAATATTATTTTCGAAATCTGCGTAGATGAATCATGGAAAATCTGTTATTGAAACCAAAACAACTTTTATGAAGTTTAAATTCGCAGTGTTAAAATTAACATTGATGTCAAACGAATATTCATCCTCATTCATCCCGATTTTTTGTTTGAAATCTACGTTATTTAGTCTCAAAACTACGTGTTGTGGCCCTTATTTTATGTATTGCGCCTGGAGCATCTCGTTTCAATGACAGTAATCAGCCATCATGTTGATGTTCCACCTTCCCTGATATCTCCTTTCCATTTCCCTGATGTCTTGATGAAACCTTTCCCCTTGTTCTTCGCTGACGGCACCCAGATTGTCAGGGAAATAGTCAATATGTGAGTGTAAGAAATGAACTTTAAAGCTCATATTACAACCCAAATCTTTGAATTTAACGAACATGTTATATTTTCGTAATTTGGGTACTGTTGTTTCTAAAAAAAAATTGTTAATAACAATTTTTGAAGGCAATCCAAGCTTCTTTTTCAACTTTCTTCATTGTCCTTTCGAACTGCTCATCCAAAGCCAAGTTCCTAATCTGAGACCCAACAAAAATCCCTTTTTTAAGTTTCGCTTCTGAAGAAGCTGGGAATTGCCCACATAGATACTTGAAACAGTTGTCATCTTTGTCTAAGACCTTTACAAACTGCTTCACCAAGCCCAGTTTTATGTGAAGTGGAGGTAATAGGACTTTCTTTGTGTAAATCAAACTTTCACATTCAATATTTTTCGATCATGGTATCAGGCTGACTCTGCGTGGCCATTGCTTCTTTATTCAGTGCTGATTTCGTGCTTTGATGTCCCATTCACACAAAAAACATGGAACTTTGTATAACCGGATTGTTGACCCAATAACATACAAAGGACTTTTAAGTCTCCACAAAGTAGCCAACCATGTTCTTTGTATTTGACCTGATTAAGAGTTCGAGATTTTCGTACGTTTCCTTCAAGTGAACCGAATGAGCAATAGGAACAGATGCATATATATTACCATTGTGAAGGAGAACACCTTTTGGACTTCTTTTGGAGGAATCAATGAACAATCGCCCCCCACTTGGTTCATAGACTGCAGCTCCTAGCATTGGTATTAATTCAGCAATATTGTTGCAATAAGCCAGTGAATCTTCTTACGAAAAGTATGGTATAAACTCTTTCTCACGATTATTAAAACCAAACAACTTTTATGAAGTTAAATTCGCAGGCCGTGTAATGTGAAGAGAGAGAATCATTTAGTATGCTATTATAAATATTTAATTTGTTTGCTTGTAGTATAAGCATAAAGCTACACAATTGGCTATCTGTACTTTGCCTACCACGGGTATCGAAACCCGGTTTCTAGCGTTGTAAGTTTGCAGACATACTGATGTGCCCCTAGGGGCTATAAATGTTCAAACTGTAATAAAGAAAACACAAAATATTAATGTTTGTTATATTAAGATATTTGTTTATTATTAAATAGATGGAAAGAGAACTAAAAATATAAAATAAAATTGACCATAATGATAATACAGAACTAATACTGTATTAAGAATTATAGAGAATGAAATAGCATAGCATGATACAACTTGACAATCATGTTCGGACAGGATCAACAACATTCCCTGGTAGTTTGCTCACGAACCACATAATAGAACGTCAACTTGCACAACTGACTGCACCACTATTGACGATCCATATCTTTGACTATCCATATAGGTGATCTCATCAACCCTAGTTGCAATCTGTGGAACTAGCCACCATCTAGGGGCAAAGTTGGAGACTATCCACCCTCTACTAACATTATATTAAACTATGGTATAATAGATCACGTGACTTTCCGACTCAAAGGATGTATATACTTGGTTGTAGCCTTTGATCTCTCCTCCCAGTCGTATCATCAGGTGGAAATATCCTTTGAAACAGGCTAGAAACCATAACTACTTAGGTTATGTTTTTAATCTAAACGTTTATAGAGTATTATATTGCTGATTGTTTAGATGGAGGTTAGATGTAGCACGATAAGCGTGATTAACATCTGGAACTTGAGCAATACATAACACGAGTTAGACTAAAGTAAACAATCATTTGATATATCTAGCAAGTTTATTAACTAGTTCGTCTGTTACTGGCAGACAGTTAATTCAGTTTTGAGAACACCGAGCTTGCGTTTTGATAAAGATATATTGATACAAGAAATACTGTAGATACGAGGAAATTATCCAGTACGTGACAGTTTAGCACTATTTATGAAATTAAAGCTATTGCTTGGCGAAAATTAGACTATTACATGTAGTTTGTTGAACTTATAGTCAGAGAAATAAAGTGGACTGGATTTTGCATCCTTTTTATACGTGAATTGCCCATGCATCATGTGGAGTACAGAAGCTTCCCAAAGCTGGAGTGGCTGTAACTTTATGACTATTTGCTGTTCACATAAATCCATCTTCTTGTCTCATTTCTCGAGTCAATTTCCAGATTTCATTACCAGATAGATCGAATAACCATAGTCATAGAATCAGTATCAGTCAACATGTCACAAGGCTTTTCGCCAATAAATCAATTGACTCGTGTACTGTTTCCTATAGTGTACACCTTATATCAATTGGGGCAGATGAAGTATCCCATCTTTCGGATATAGTCTCCTTTGTTTATTAATAATGGTTGTTTCTTCATAGTCTCATATTTAATGTCCGTGTTTTTCACACTTACAGTAACTTCCTCTTCCTGTCATATTTTGGAAGTAATTTTAATTTCCAATATAACCTTGTCTATATTTCCTGCAATATGCTACTTTAGTTGTAGTTGAAACACTTTCTGCTCCGTGGTTTACGTCTTCCATTCTAAGTAAACATTTGTCTAATTAATCCTTTGACTTCTAGACGTCTATTAGAATGAGTTGATGTTTTCACACTATTTTATTTGATAATCCCATCATTCTTGGGTGTCCTTTGTTTTGATCATCTGCAATTTTACTTTATTCAATTTACATTACCAACTACACATCCTCCTATAAAAATGTACACTTACTCTGAGTGTAATCTTCAAGTCCTCACAAGTCATGTGTTAAGGAATCCATCATGCCACATGAAACATATGATATTATCTTGTACTTCATCTTTTACTTTATTGTTGTCCTTGTCCTTTTCTACTTCTTTAATTTTGTTAATATAATCCTTCAAGTAATTATCCGGATTGTTGCGCATCACGCCGCCAGAAGGCGCCATCTACGTGTCGACCTCAGGCAAAGGGGGAGAAAAGGGGTAGAGACAATGATGTCACCATATACAATTACGTCATAGTTTCACACAGTGTCACCAGAGGGTACATTGCTAGGATAGGGAAAAAAAATGGAGAGAACGTTGCTAGGCGTGACGTGCTGATAGTGTTACTTTAGGACACCTACTGTTTCACTTTCACAAGTCAACGAGAGAACTATTATAATATACATATTATCCAATATTTGAATGAGGCAATTATTATAACCAATAATTTACTTTAAGTACTTTTATTGTCCTGAAAAGGACGTTTATTTTGCTGTGACTAAATATATTAAACGAATGACTTACTGTTTATCTATACATTTTCTATAAATCATTCACTTGAAGACTAAAATTTCTTCTTTGGTTTGGTTTGTTCTGAATTTCGCGCAAAGCTGCATGAGGGCTAGCTTTCCCCAATTTAGCAGTGAATGACTAATAAGAAAGTAGCTAGTCATCACCACCAACTCTCGGGCTACTCCTTTACCATAGTCATAGCTTAATATGCTATCATATGTACTTAACAAAACTTCAGGTACTACAAGCACCATAGTCTATAAATTTATTGGATTAGCTTTCTTACAAATTATGTTCATTCCAGCTCAGTAATTAAGATCGTATATAGTTTATAAATGATAATGAACAACTAGTGTCAAAACTTCAGTTTAATTATCTCGTGTTATAATTCCCATAGACTCAAAATATATAACTAACAGATAGGAAACAATGTTTCTGTAACAACTAAAATCAGTGTTGCTATATATCAAACGATTTATCACGAAGAGGAAGCCAACTGTAATACATGGTCGCTATCTATGTATTTATATTATACTTAATGTTGAAAATAAATGGTTCAAACTCTACATAATCATATGTTTTCTACATAAATTTAATACTCATCATACTTTAACCAGAGATTTTCTATGTCACTGAACTTTACATAGTGATACAAAACATTAATTGTGTATTCACGATATTTGACGGGACATTTCATTTAGCATACAATTATTGTATACTTTCTATTCAATTAGACTCCATAAACTGATTATTCACGTTTTTAAATAAACTGTCGTCCCTCATACTGGAACATCTAAGTTTATAAAGTAAATGATTAACTTTCATACAATTTTTTTGTACACTATGTTCATATTACTACTTCAGTTAGAGTTATATTTTTCATTGGTGTAACAATATGTGAAAACAAATTGAATTAACATGAGACTTTGTGCTAAAGACATCTCTCTAAATAAATGAATAAATGGATTTAGAAGGCACAACAGTTTCTATTGTGGTAGATGTTGCATGTGATATTTCAGTGGAATAAATTCCAAGTCCTCGGAAGATGGTATGCTAGGAGAATGGTTATATAATTTATTCTAAAATTATTTATAATATACTTTAGAAAAATCGTGTATTATTCAGGCCAAAGCAAAACTATTACAGGTACTATCTGGAGTCATTTGGAAGTAAATAGGGTTATGGTTACTCTGATATATCCAATAATACATTAGGTTTGAGGTGAGATGCGTGAGAGCATGATTTACTCTAGCTAGGTTAAAGATATCTTGTGAACCGTTCATGTAGATATGTATTGGGCGTTATTATTAAGGATAAGTAGGTTATTATTATTATTTATAATGGAAAGAGAAGTTTGATACCATTATTGTTATTTGTTCTGCAGTTGAAATATTGATGTTTTGAATTGAGATAACCTAGAATAATTCCGTGAGATTTTAAGTTTAGGACTGATTGGATGAAAGCAGCACCAGGTTTAGTTACAGGGGAAATATAATACGCTAAAATAGTATAATAACTGGGAAGTCTGAAACATGATGCTTGCATAAAATAAACCTGTATAAAGTAGAACTTGAGTTGCCTAGAGGGAGAATTTTGATATTTTTCCTGTATAATCCAGCAATACCTCGACTTTCTGGAGATTTAGGCTTGGACAGAATGTTATTGTTGGGGAGGAAGAAATTATGATTAATATGGTTTCATTTATAGTAATAATATTGGCATTAGTTCGTTGGTGAAGTTCTGTGAATTCAGATTTCTTGTAAAAACACGTGCTTATTTGTTGTAAAATTTGCCCATGCTGAATCTTAGCATGGTTGATTACCAGGTCATTGTTGGTGCAGGCGAAATTATTCCAGATAGGAACAGATACTGAGTAAAAAAAAATACAAACTATCTTCTTCATGAATCAACAACTGTTCTTTTATGCGTATGTGTTATGTAGGTCACATTGGGGTGAAAGGGGAAGTATGTTTAACGTGTTTGTGCCATAGAGTTAAATTTTATAATTTGTAAATCTACGAACTAAGACTATTGATATAGAAAAGTTTTAACACTATAACCTCAAAAACAAATACACTCGTATTCCATAACAACGGTTGATTTCATTTTAAACTTAAAATTCGTTTATTCCGACTATATTTTTCAAAGCTTTAGATACAAAAATCAACAATCCTAAAGTTGCTCGTGCATTTCTAGTCATGCAGGTACCACAAAGCGGTTTTAATGTAAGAAAGATCACGCATAACAAGACGTCGCTACTGAATGAAACAGCGACTTTATCAAAAAGTAATAATTCAATAACAATAAAAAAATAGGTGAACATTTTGTTTATAATTCATTTTATAAATGTACCAACAGATGGCGATAATACCAAATGATGTGCTTTAAAGTTATAGCGGAGTGAGTATTTTGTTTATAAAGTCAAAGATCTTCGTACAAATTTGACTTGTATACTGAAGGAAAAAAGAAACTTAAACAAAAATTAAAATTCATGTATGTATATTATATTATATTTCAGAATGTAGCATTTCATATACAATTGTTGCTGAATTAGTGGAAACGTTTTATCATAGTAAGTTTGCAATAAAAATGTACTTCCAGGATGTAAACAATTTCCATAAGATTTCATCTCACAGATAAGATGATCTAACAAACTAAAAGTCGTATTTTTAAAATATTCCTTCGTATTTATACCAGCTAAGGTATTTTGACCAAATGTATCTGAATAAAGTTTTACCCATGATTATATTGCAGAAATACACCCTGTGTTATTTTTAGTGCACTTAGCTTTATTTATTGATGCCACAAAACGACAGCGCAATCGCTTTCACCTTCAAAAGTAAATAAGGTTGAATACATGTAAATATACAATTTAGTTTGTGATTAGCAGTTGTACCAGAAATATAACATATTGGAAATATTTTGCAAAAACAACCAGCGATGTGGGAGAGATAATATTTATAATAAAATTATGACGAATACACACGTAAATCCGACACATCGAATTTGTTTGCCAACTTTTCAGCCAACCACAGTAGTTTGAATTTACTATTGACCAGCTGTATTGCAACGCAAGAAATGGCTTTTAGAAACTGAACCCAAGCAACAAGCTATAATAATGTTATTCGGGTACAAGCTCATGTGATATTATTATAGCACGTTTAACGTTTGATTAAACAATTACCACAATAAGTTTATAGGATATGAGATAGGACTGATATTAGCAGTAACTGAAGCTCCCTCACTCTTATAACAACGATTTTCCATTGGATATTTTATAATAACAGCTTCACCTTCCTATTTTAGTTTTTACAGATCAAATAAGTGATCATATGACTAATTTCTGAGTATTAATGTGCTTTGCTGCCCTCTACAATCAGAAATAGTTATTAGGAATGTCTTTATCCTAATTAAAATTCTTTGTTTGCTTTTTACAAGTTGCAGATGCCTACCCCGACAGATAACTTGAGAAAATGTATCATATACATTTCATAATAAAGTATTGATTAATTAAATATCTATATTTAACTTAATTTAAAGAAACTACACATAATTAATACGAAACAAACTTTCATGTTATCATTATTGTTGTAAAAGAACGCTTTGATGGTTAATTGCAATTTTAATCGCAAGATGACAGAAGAGCAAAGCATTAGTGCCAGGAAAGCTTGGCTGTTTCTGAGTGACAAGGTTTTTTACGTAAGTTTTGTATGCTTCATGCTTATTTATGCTACAAATAATTTTTTTTTACAGGCCACTTTCTGCATAAGTTATGGATTCATTTGTTATACAGTTAGCGTTACCGCGACAGACTAAGAACGCGTAAGTTTCTTATTTTTGAAAAAAAAATTCTCTACATAAATCCTTCAAGTTTCTTTTTATCAGCTCATATGTTTGTAGGTGTATCTTGCTATTCAAGTACATTAATAAAATACACTTAAATAGAAAATATGTTATTCACAGGGATGCTATGTAAAATGTTCTAGCAGCCCACTGTATTTTTCCTGAGAACTGATGTTTTTGAATCTTTATGATATATTTTAATGGTCAAATCTAATTAGTATAAAGTAAAGTATAAATTAGGCTATATAACTTTATGTAAACGTATTTTTATACGTTGATTTTTATAATCTCTATACAGATATTTCCAATTCAAATAGTTCGTTATTACTTTCGGCTAAGGCAAATAGCCATTTTGTAGCTTGGCGCGAATATTAGAGACCAGGTACTTATTTTGACACTTGAGATGTAGAGAGGCAGAGAGACCGTGAGAGAGTAAAGACGTACATTTCTTTGGCTAATATAGGTAATGGGGTAAGTTCTGGTAATGGGTGAGTGTTTATATTTTATAAAAGTAAAGAAGTCATAAATGTTCGGATGATATGTGAAATTATTGGAATAAAGTATTTCAAAAAGTAAGGTTATGTCGTCTGTTTGCTTTTGTGGATTTTGGTATTCGTGGATGAAGTCTGTAAAGGTGTTTCTGACTGTTTCTATGATAGGGTTAAATATAGAGAGTGATTGTCTTATTATTTGTTTCCATTTGATTGTTGTTCTGATTTATTTTGCTTGTTATTTGGTGAACGTACAGCTGCTGCATAGGTATATGTTTGTGAGATCTGAGTAGTTGAAGTTGTTGGTTTTTATAATTGTGTTGGCAGTAGTGGTGTTTTTCTTTATTGGTCTTTTGTGTGTTTGTGTTGGTTTGTACGTTATGTATTTTGTGTTTGATGTCCTTATATGTGGGACAACCTTTGTAGTTTGCCGTGTTTTTTGTTTGCAATTACATTATAGAGGGTTTTTTACATTCTGAGATATGATGGTCTCCACTACAGCCCACCCATCGTGGGAGAGAGTTACAAGTTGCTGCGAAGTATCCGTAACGTTGACAGTTGTAACGTTGCGTTACGACTACAGCGGGTGTTTCAGCTTCTTCCACTTGAAATCTCTTGATACCAGAAAATAATAGCGCTTGATATTATACTCTGGATATCTTGTGTGTGTCCTGTTACTAGGTTTGTTTGTTTTTGTGTTCTTTTTTATATGATTCTTTCTACTTTTGTGAAATAAATATCGTTTTCTGTAAGTCTTTTTGTATTTTTTCGATTTCAATACTGTAATAAATACCATTGATATCAAAAGCTTTCATGTTTGGTTTGGTTCGTGGTAAGTAATGTGTGATGTGTCCTGGTTTGAAGGCATTTCGAGGCCGTTCATTGAGAAGACTGTTTAGGTTAGCCGCTTCAGAATGTCTCACTAAGACACCGCCCTTAGCAAGACGTTTGATTCACGCTATTTTTTTTTTCGGTTTGCATCTTCTGATTTCAGTTACTAGTTGTGGTTCTTTGTATGACCCTGATATGCCTTAAATGATTATTGCGTGTTTTGGTGGTTATATAGGTATTCTTTTATCTTGTGTTTCTTTTTTTTTTTGCTCTGTGTTTTGTGATAATTTTCGTTACTAAAGTGAAGCCGCCTATTTCTGTATGTGTTTCCCGTGTTTAAAAATTTTGAGTGTGTGTTTCAGCATCCATAGTGGTACTGTTATTTTGTGTGTGTGTTTGTAGTTTGGGGTTGTTTTTATTCAATTTTAATTTCTTGTACAGTATTGACATTGGTCATCTCGTGCTAGTACTTGCTTCACTATCTTTGGTACTTGTTTCTGAATTGTCTTTTTTTGTTTGGCGATACTTTACATTCTTCTCTTGTATTTGCTAAAACGTGTGATGTATTTTTTAGCAAGTAGTATTAAGAAGTTTAATTAAGGGCTTATCTTTAGTCGGTGTTTAAAAACACCCATACCAGACTTACCCAGATGTCGTTAAGAGGAAGAGGCCTTAGGAGTACTATAAAGTTTTTACTGCATATCGTTGAATGTAAGCGTCTCGGTCTTCTCTGTAACTCACAGAAGCGACTGTGTGTGTAGAGATGTTATATGGCTGTTGTGAATGGGTTTTCAGCCTAGGCAGATCACCTGTACTTCTGTAATGAGCCGGTAGGCGGGTCCCCCTTTACTTCTGTAATCAGCCGGTAAAGTTGTAAGTCAAACTCACCACCGAACCGATGGATATGTATTATTGTTTGTTGTAATTACTTAACGTAACGGTTGGAAGTAGTTTTTAGAAAGTATTAAATGTGTATTTATAGGGTATTTATGTGAAATGCGCGCTTCATAAATTAATCTAGCGAAAAGTTATGATTTACCAGGGAAAAGTTTGCGAAGTGTTTTTCACAACCAATGAATCAAAGTGGTAATGAATGCTATTGTATTATACTCATGGACATGGCCTTAAAGAGGGGAAAAGGAACAGTGTTTAAAAATAACGTTTTTAGCCCTGTTTTCGAGAATTAGTCGTTAGAACTTGTCAGTTTAAAAGAGAAACGGTAAAGGAGTGATGAGAGGTTGCACCTGACCCTCCCAGGTTGCGATTAACAACAACAAATTAACCAAATATCGATACATATAGACTACTACCACTTGAGATTTGCTGTTCACTATTTTGGAAAATTTGGCTGCCAGTTTAAAGCATTATTAAGTTGCTAAACATATTGAGCACTTTGAATTGAACATGGGACATTGGTAAGTTTATGGAGATATAACGCTTAATTCTGTAGTTCGATTTCCATTGTATAGCCAGGCACTAAAAAGTAACAATAAAACCCAACAAAATTGTTGCCTTGTTCAAAAACTCATTAAAAATACAAATTGGGGGACTGGGAAAAGTCTTCCTAATCTCCATGCTAAACGACAACCTGTTAGCACACTCTATAAGTTATTTTTTAAGCGCAAAGGTATGCAATGGGCTATTTTCTCTGTGCCCATGGCAGATATAGAACTCTGATATTTAACGTTATATGCCTGAAAATTCATCGCTAAACTCCTGACAAGATTACCCTGCTCATCGTGGCCTCGTGTTTGTTAAGGCCGGCGCTGATCAACATTTTGTTTTGCATCTACAGATGTTCTCCTAGGATTTGTTGCAGATATGAAGTGGATGACTGTTTTTGCCCAACCGTCGGTTTTCTGTTGTTGTTGGTGGCGGTGTTGAGCACGAAGTAACACAATGGACTATCTGTGTTGTGCTCACCACGGGTATCGGAGCCCGATTTTTAGTGTTATAAGCTTTCAGACTTATCGCTGAGCCACTGAGAGGCCAATCAGTTTGTACTGACTTTGTTTCTGCTTTACAATTGTAATATAAACACGAAAAAATTAACATAATTACATCTGTATAATAATATTCAGTGTTTGTATGTCACGTAACTCCTAAACCGCTAGTGTACTGACTTATAAGTGATACCAAACCAATCGTCTTAGCCTCGAGGTTTGCACAAAGGTAAAATTGTTCACACCACCCCGTGGGGAACCCGGAACATCCCGAAAACCTCTTCTCCTAAACTACTGGGCTCATCAATTTCTAAATGGTGCTAAATCGGTTCCGATGTGTGCAGAAAGTTAAAACTTTTCACCCAACCCCTTACGGAATCCGGGTATTTCACGAAAACAGTTTTACGAGGATTCCCCGAAAGCGGAGTCAGATGTAGCATTGATTTACATTAGGACACGTTAATAAGTAGAACTTTTAATTATCATTCGTTAAAGAAATTAAATTTTCATTATAGAGGCAATGATCATTAAACTGAAAAAAGGCAAAGTAGGATTTCAAGCATTAAACCTGCGTTATAGCGGTCCTGTAAATGTGGGCCATAGGCCCACGGGTTTGTTAGTACAGTAACTATGAAGCAAACGTTAGTTTAATGAAACTGAATTGATCATGCAATTGCTTACAGCTATATGACGAGTCAAGTTGGATTATTGTGATAATATATGTTTGTTTTTAGATATATAATCAACCAAGTATTATCTTTAATAATTAATTACGCAATAAGTTATGGATATCTCTATAGGAAAGAATGTGTTGTTTGTAAACCAATTAAACAGCTTGCGCAGCCACATACACTGCGGTAGAGCTTTATTTCAGTGATTATACACTATAATCTAACGTACTGACATATTAAATAATGTCAGGTCAACACAACACACTCATACGTTTTCTTATTAAATATCAACATACCTCGAGTAAGCTTATGAGATAATGAAAAAATAGTTACAGAAACTGAATGTGTCTTTTTATATTGATAAAATTTCGTTAACAGCGACATTAATATAATACGATTTATTTTAACGTATATAGGTTATGTATAAGATAAAATAGGTAAGAGTTATCAAAGATAAATATAGGTCTGAATATTATCATTCATGTTGCCATGACAATATATCTCAATTTATAACTATATAATCTATAAAGTACAGTTAAGGATACATAAAAGACATTAGAAATGTTTGAAATTCGGCAGTCTCTGGATTATATGTTCGATATGCTTAGTTTCACTACATACAGAAACTAAGTAGTTTCAGGGTTATATGTTAGATGTGGAGTTCAACTACACATTGTAAATGTGTAATCTCCACGCAGGTTACATGTTTAGTTTCACTACTTACAGGAACTGAGTAATCTGTGGATTACACGTTAGATGTACTTGGCTTTATTATATGTTGGAAATGTATAGTTTTTTCATACATTAGATGCTACATGTGTTTAGTTTCACCATATACTGGAACTGAGTGACCCGTGGATTACACGTTAGATATATTTGGCTTTATTATGTAGTGGAATTGTATAGTTTCTTTATAGACTACACGTTACATGTGTTAATTTTACTACATACAGAAATTGGATAATCTATGGGTTACATGTCAGATGTGTTTACTTTCACTATAGAAACAGAAACTGAATGGATTATGTGCTAGAAGTGATTCCACAACGTGTTTGGTGTATGGATCGCATAATAGCCTGACAAAGTAATGAAAACAATGTTCGTTTTGTTTTCCACCCCTAGCAAGTAAAATTGACATGGATACCTAAGAAAGTGATAGGTGATTCGCCATGTTAAGATATCGATCCTATTGAAGCTTACCCAGAAGAAATGAAATATTCACTTTGTGCATTTCTGGATAGAAAACTGGAACAAATTCATACATAAATTATGTATAATATCTTTTTTCTCGAGAGCAGCGTGGGTTTGTAGCTCCTGGCGTAGAAAAGGAAGAAGCGTGGTGAAGCTCTATGTCTGTGGTGAAGCTCTACACCTGGTTTGACTGCCCAACTTTATCCCAGTACGTTTTTGAATTAAAAGCATTCATCGATTAGAAAATACTACATTCAAATCAACTTGGTTATCTCGTTAATCAAAAGCATCTTCTGTTGAAGGACTTTTTTTGCCAATAAAACAGATCTAGTCAATGAGTAAAAGTGATTATTATAGAATTCATGTGTTTAGTCTCACAAAATAATGAAAACATGAAGCCGCTGAATCACATATTAGACATGTTTATTTTCAAATTCTGAACATACATATAGTCTCTAGATCACATATTTATGCAGTCAGTTTGAAAAAAGTTGTTGTTTTTCCTGTAGAACACATTTTCTATGTAATTAATTTAAAATATATGAGGAATAGTTATTTTTCCTGTAGAACACATTTTCTGTGTAATTAATCTAAAATATATGAAGAATAGTTATTTTTTCCTGTTGAACAATTTTTCTGTGTGTAGTTAATCTAAAATATATGAAGAATAGTTATTTTTCCGTTGAACACATTTTCTATGTAATTAATCTAAAATATATGAAGAATAGTTATTTTTTCCTGTTGAACATTTTTTCTGTGTGTAGTTAATCTAAAATATATGAGGAATAGTTATTTTTCCTGTAGAACACATTTTCTGTGTAATTAATCTAAAATATATGAGGAATAGTTATTTTTCCTGTTGAACACATTTTCATGTGTAATTAATCTAAAATATATGAGGAATAGTTATTTTTCCTGTTGAACACATTTACATGTGTAATTAATCTAAAATATATGAAGAATAGTTATTTTCCTGTTGAATACATTTTCTGTGTAATTAATCTAAAATATATGAAGAATAGTTATTTTTCCTGTTGAACACATTTTCTGTGTAATTAATCTAAAATATATGAAGAATAGTTATTTTTCCTGCTGGCTAAACGGTAAGCATGAGAACTTGTAAACGCTACAATTCAGGGTCGGGCACAGTGCAGGTAGCCCATTGCGCAGCTTTTTATTTAAACAAAGCAATCATCGCAATGTTTATGTACTTAGGATATATGTAGTCAAACTCATAAATCTTAAATTGCCTATAGATTGCAAGAATTATGGATTCGTCCTACGTGTACGTGTGTGTAATACACTTTTCTTGATGTTATATTTGGTGTAAATTACTCACTGATCGTATGAGTAGTGGATGTAGATTACGCATTGTTAGCATCACAGGGTGTTCGAAATGTCTGGAACCATTGATGATTCGCAGCTTTTCTTAATTTCAGATACGTGGCTGATTATGGCGCTGTTAAAGTATGACAAGGTCCAGTTAATCCTGCTGTTAATCCAAACTTATTTCGAATTACAAGGACAGCATGTGTAACACATTCTGTAAAATTCATTAGTTTCAGACTTTTCTATATATATTTAGTATTAATTATACGTTGGTTACGAGTAGTGGAGGTGGATCACACATTATTAATCAATATAGTGGTAATTACACGTTAGTCGTTGATATAGTTAGTGGTGGTTAGATGTTGACTACATGTGTTGTGGTGTGGGTTGGTCACACGTTACGTGCACAAGTACTCGCTGTGGATTACATATTAGTGGCACTGTTCTTTGTGTGGGTTACACGTTGGCTGTACATGTGGTTGGATTAGATTACACATTGGGTTTATGTGTACTTGACATAAGTCCAACATTGGTAATACCGTACTTGATGCTTAATGCGAGTTACACGACGATGATTTGATAGTAAATATATATATGCCCTGAATTACATTTTATGCTATGTTTGTAATTTGTGCGAATTACATAGTGGTGCCTGATTTCTTATTCTGAGCGGAATAAATCTTTATGATCTATCCATTTCGTATAAGTTTTGGTTGATTGTTTGTTTACCCTGTTTCGTTCTTGTAAGTCATGCTCCTGAAAATAGAGAACTGAAGTTCAAAACAGGTTCCATCGCTTGTTGGAGTCGTTAGCATCGTAAAAATAACACTGAAGCGAAAGGCAACTCCCGTATTGAAAAAGGATCTGGTTTTTCGAAAGTAAAAACTATAAACTTTCGAATTACAGAGTTTCGGCAACGTGACTCTCAGGAGGAGCAGTCTCTATCCGAGAAATAATGGACATGAGACTAGCTGAACTGGACCTTCTGCTGCACGTGGTTATGCTGGACACGTTCAGCTCGTTTTCCTTTATTCTTTGTATGTGCTGGCTCGTGTTTTTTATGGGTTTGGGACCAAATGGAAACGTCCTGCTATTTTGTTTATTAAAACATTTGTTTTCATAGGTAGAGGTAATCGGCGGAGAAAGAAATATGTTATCATAATCTAAAGGAGTTTGAATGTTTCTCTCAATATCGGCCAAAATTGGGGTTAGTTTCAACAAACCAGATGCCAGTTCGCCTACGTTAAAGTCTTGTGCTGTAGAATTATGGACTTTGGGAGTCTCATCATCTTGATTTTCAGAAGCGTTTGTTTCTGATCCGCCCACTTTCTTCCTGCCCATTGCTTTAAAAACATCATCGTTCTTAAATCTGTCAGAGTTAAAAATGTCATTTGTACTGTAAAAAGTAATTTAACATTGATCTTAAGAGACAAGCCATAACTTTCCTTCTTTTTTTTTTTGGTATGTTTGTTCTGAATGAATTACAATTCCATAAAGTCACCTTAACAAACACTTATAAGCCGAGAAATAAATAAGAAACTGATATGGAAAATTACAAATTTAAGATAATATAATAACACTTTACATTCTAAATAAATACACATGAAATCAGTGTGTCCCGTTGATTTGCAGACGAACATCAAGGAACGTTTAATTTATATTATAAAATGCAACGCCTGATAGGACATTACTAAAAACAACGTTTTTATTAGTGTGAAAGAAAAAGAAGCACCTGTTAGATAAAAGAAATATTTCTAGATAATGGTTTAAGGAAGAAGAAAGGGCTATTAAGGTTGAAAACTAGGTAAAAATGCTTACAAGTTTTTGTGAGAAACATTAGTAAGATGCTGAATTTGGAAAATATGATCTTAGGCTTCAATTCGAATAATGATAAGTATATTAGTTGCGTCAAACAAATAAGATTCTTAAAATATAATATTAATAAGAATTCCAATAATTTGTAAACAAGTAAATGGATTAATAAATAAACTTAGTATTCCAAAATAAAAAGGGGAATTTCTAAAACTATATAAAATTTACATAAAAGTATATTAAACTATATGAAAGAAAGATTTTGCGAAACTAAAATTACCAATTCACTATCAAATGCTAAACCTAAACGATGCAATAATTATCAACTATTATACAGGTCAAAAAACTAAAGTGCAAAGAGTAAGGTTTTATATTTCAAAAAACTTACCCGTGATTGTCCTCACTGTAGCAGTAATAAAAAATAATCATAATTCATCAATAAAACTTAACCTTATAGAAGTATTTCAAATATGATGAACAAAAACTATCAGTTTTCTCTCCTTTACACAATATTAACAGCAGTTGAGTAAGAGAACGACGTTAATAGGAAATTATTTTCATTGTTTCTTCAGGAGCTGCTTAAGGTTAAATCCGTAGAAAATAAGTGAAATTTGCACGCATTTTGTAATTTCTGGATAATAAACCAAAAAGGATAACTTGTGTCAGATTTAAGCATTACATACCAGATGGGCATCCTCTATGGATATAGCTAATCTTAGCCTAAGGTCAACTTTCCTATCAAAACTAACGTTATATCCAGATAAAACTCCGAATGTCAGCCTAACTCCAGGATAGAATGGAAAATAATTTCCTTTCAACTGTAGCAATCAGGATATTAATTACTGGTTAATACAAACATTTTAATAGTTCTAGAGAGTCTTCATTTGTTTTCATAAAAGCGTTAGCTAGAAAGATAATTTCAATAGTTTATTTCGTTTTAAAGTCACTGAGAAAAAGCTATTTGTCTAGTTTATAACTAACTATACATCTTGCTCTAACATATTAAAGTTGGCTAGTAGATATCGCTTTCCAACAAAGTGATCATAAATTTCCAAGACTTGCTAGTTATATCTATCAACGACAGGGTTCTCTTGTGCTTCTGGTTAGCTGAGTCATGTGTGTTTATACAAAACGATTAGAAAGAAAACATCATATTCAAAATTATTATATCTTAGAAACTATTTGGCCTAATGAAATAAATTTCCTCCAGAGACACACTGAGAGTTATTAGTTTAATTCGGGAATGTTTTGACGTGATGAAATGATGTTCAAAACCATGTTATTCTCCATACCTACATTGATTTTCTCGCAAAATTAGAAAGGCTGTTATTTTCCTTCTTTCTTTCCCTCCCTCTTCACAATATAATATCGGCGAAAATGCGTGGCAATTTGCACAATATTCCGAAGATCAATTAAAAGAAAGATGATGCTTGCAGTAGCTTTATTCAGGGGTAGGCCTGATATTCTGATTGAGAATGTTGGAAAGTATATGGAACACCTTCCGTGACAATTTTGGAGACACTCTACTATATCTGACTTTTTGCTACTAAAAGTAATGCTCCTCAGTGTGTTTCTGGTGAAATTAATTCCACTAAAACAAGTAATTTTAAGATATAATAATCTAAACATGGAGCTTTCTTTAGAATCACTCTGTATTTCCATTGCCAAAACTTGTTTTATTTTGACAATTTGTTCGTCAGCAGCTGCATCATCTTCTTGATTCAATATCTGTATACGTTTGAAGAATTACAAAAAAACTGTCAATGAAAATAAATTTACCATCGTATGAAGTTCCAACAGCAAACAAGATGTTATAGTAAAATAAATCTGTCAATTACAAAATACCAATTTAAACTAAACTCAAACTCATCACAAATATAAATTCTTATTGTTGTATTTCATATATTAAATAACTTTTGTAGCAGTGCTTCTCAACCAGCTTATCGGTTTGTGGGATTTCACAAATAACAATAAGTGCAAATCGTAATAGTATTATGTTGTACTTGTATTGTAGCGGTCCGCGAAAGTTTAGGAAGGCAGCTATAGCCGATCCCTGGTATCGAAAATATTACGAAACTGTTTTAGTTGTCTATTTACTTTAGAATATTTTAGTTCGCGTTCTTAACTACTACTACTACATAAGTATTTTATGTTTTGATTACATTATTTAAAAAAAACATTTTCAGACATGGACTTTATTCTTTGATTAATAAATAAACTTGGATGAATTAGAGAAAATTAAACATTCTATGGCAACGTACATGTTTCAGTTGCAGAATGATTTAATTTGTGCTGAATCAAAGTATTTGATATCAACTGTATCATTTTATAAACCAAAGTTATAGAACAATAAAAAACGAAGAGGAATGGTAAGGTCCTTACAGACTGAAATAACATTAGGAAAATCAGGTGACATCCCACACTGAGAACGAAAATCAATAAAAAAACTATGCACGAAGAACCAGCTTCACTTTACTCAAAGCGCACTGCAGGATCTCACTAATCACATTTTTTTTTATTCAAATTCTTCTTGTTTCCACTTTCACTGGAAATTTTTTATAACATAAATACAAATACAAACCTGAGTTCTGTTTTTGTTGTTGTTTTTTCATTTTCTCCTGCCTCTAAATTGAGGGCACACATGATCAGTGTGCAATAATTACCTTTTGTCTCACCAGATGGAGTTCATACGTTATCAATCTTTGAATATCTACTATATAGATAGATTGTTTAAACTTGGTTATATTTCCTACGTTCAGCGGGGATACTTGTACAACCTTTCTTTCAAATAAAACATATGAAATTTAATCGCTTCCTTGAACTTTGCCGTCTTTCTTCGAAATGTACTTACCAGAAAAATGGTTGAAAAGAAATACTTATAAAACAGATGGTTCAAAAACAGTTTAAAAGACTGCCACTGTTAAGTTATATAATTTGGTGATACAGTTCATCTGTTTTCAGTTTAGTATTTTTTATTTAAATGTTTGATTTTCCACTTTTCTTTCCTCTGTAATTTTAATGTACCAAACCTCTCCCTTTACTGTTATTTATTTGTTTTATATTAAAGGCTTAGATCTGACATGTTCATATGTTTATTGTGAGGGAAAATAGATATGGTTTAACACATCGGAAGTGATTGCCCTAATATATATATATATATGTTTAGTGATTATAAACTTTATATACTGTGACACGCAAAATCATCTTATTTTAGTTTTTGCAATTAAAGTTTTATTTCTAAAGTTAATTAAAATGCATAAGAAATCCTTCTATCTATAAACATATAAACATCAGACTTGTGTAAAATCATGGTATACCTACAAGTTTATTTTATGATAATCAGCTGAAGACAACTTAAACCTATTTTTCTTCCCATTTTTTGACATGATTTACATATTCTAATACTTATGATTTGTTTTGATAATGGAACCTACCCGTCCACCTCTGGAGGTACTGGTACCTCTTTCTCGAAGCCGGTCTTTCCACAGAGCCAGAATGTGGGTTGTTTTCCTCTTCCCTAGAGTTGTAAAAAATAAATGAAAGTAATGCGTTTTACAAAACTATCCCTCAAATAAATTTCATTTCCATAAAATTATAATCTCTCTTACTGTCTGATCAATGTTAGTAGCAATACAAATCATTACACTGGATTCCTCCCCATGGCTCAAGGTGAGCTTGAGGATTGGTAAGGTTAAAATGAAGGTTCGATCCCTATGGGGTATAGTACAGATAGCTTATCGTGTGGCTTTGTGTTTAACATCAAACAAACAAATTACATGAAATATAAACGTATGTAATCAAACACACAGATGCGACTAATTTTGACGAAAGGTCATGCCCGCAACTCATAATAAATAATAAGGTTACTTTCATTACTACTGAAGCATATCACACAAACGTACAAATTCTGAGATAACACGACACGAATTTAATACTCGTGAAAAGTCAAATAAATAGATTTATACATGAGTTACTTAGGGAAAGGAAGAAATCTTCTGATAATCAGAAATGTCTGTCTTGCATATTTTTGTTGTTAGCCTACAAACAACGGATAAAAAAAGTGCAATAAACTTAAGTACAATGTCTTGTTAACAATGTTTTTAAAGCTTGTTTATTTGTCGATTGGCATACAAAGCTGCATGAGGTGCTTGCTCTAACCGTTCCTAGTTTTGAAGTAGTAGACTAGAGAGGAGTTAGCCGACAGGGCTGAAGCGACGTATTTTGCCGCCCTATACAAACGCTGACTGTGCCGCTCGTCCCCCAACAAATTTTCTGCGAATCACCTGTGGACAGGCAGCAGAAGTGTGAAGTTCTAGCTGTATGCTTTACCGTAGAATACCGATTCTGCCTGACGAGGAAGCTTTCGTTCGGCCAGAGAGCATCTGGTGATCAAAACAAATTTTTAGACATTCATTGTTGTTAGCTCCAAGAACCTGCCACCACCGGTCGCGCCGGCCCTGACCACCAACTCTTGGGCTACTGTTGTTAGAATGAATAGTTGGATTTGACTGTCACTTTTGGCAGTAACAGG
Source organism: Limulus polyphemus (assembly GCF_000517525.1). Lineage (NCBI taxonomy): Eukaryota > Metazoa > Arthropoda > Merostomata > Xiphosura > Limulidae > Limulus > Limulus polyphemus. The sequence continues at coordinate 145,565 of NW_013666936.1, forward strand.
ACACGCTCGGAAATGCTTATAAGTCTGACTTTTTGTCTAATACGAAATTACAAATACAACAAACGACAATAGAATGATTGGACGTAGTTTGGACACAAATCAGTAAAACAAGAAATAACGAGTTCTGATTTGTTTTGAATTTCGCACAAAGCTACACGAGGGCTATCTGCGCTACCCGTCCCTAATTTAGCAGTGTAAGACTAAATGGAAGACAGCTCGTCATCACCATCCACCGCCACCTCTTGGGCTACTCTTTTACCAACGAATAGTGGGATTGACTGTCACATTATGAAACCCCTACGGCTGAAAGAGCGAGCATATTTGGTGGGACGGGGATTCGAACCCGAGACCCTTAGATTATGAGTCAAGCGCTCTAACCACCTGACCATGGCGGTCAGATTATCATTTTCTGATTTTTAAATCGTACAGAGTATTTCACTGCGTATAGGGGTGAAATGTAATATATTAGTTAGCTCTAACCACCTGACCATGGTGGTCAGATTATCATTTTCTGACTTTTAAATCGTACAGAGTATTTCACTGCGTATACGGGTGAAACGTAATATATTAGTTAGCTCTAACCACCGGACCATGGTGGTCAGATTATCATTTTCTGACTTTTAAATCGTACAGAGTATTTCACTGCGTATACGGGTGAAACGTAATATATTAGTTAGCTCTAAGAAATTGATTAACAGCTTGTTGTTTGAAGATATGAAATAAACTTTTATTCTTGACCTCCTTTTGCTCCCCAATGGCACAGCGGTAAGTCTGTGGACTTATAACTCTAGAAACTGGGTTTCGATACTTGTGGTGGAAACAGCACGGATAGCTCATTGTGTTGCTTTACAGTTAACAACAGACAACCAGAGGCCTCCTTTCAAGAAACTAGAAGATGTTAGTTTCAAGCCTTTCATCTCTTATCATTGCACATCCAATCTTATCAAAATAAAATTTTAACATTTCAGTTAAATCTGATACGTTTTATGTTATAATAATTCATTTTGCTGCAATTCGTAAAGTTAGAAACTTGCTCGGGGCTGTACAAGCAATGATGCAGTTGCAGTTTAGCCCTTTCCCTCGACTCATCAATAATTCATTATCTTGTTGCCAGTAGCGAGTAATGTTTGATTAATAAAGGTGGTTGGGAACTAAGAACATCAAACTGTTTGTTTATATATATAAGGTAGAGGGCAGCATTAGCATTGCAGACCCCAATATCAGCACAATAAATACATTATATTATAAATAAAAAGTCCCTGATTCAACCAGACCGCATATAATATTTCTAGCCTCCGCATCGTCAAGCCAAACACTGAAAAGAACTGGAGCAGATACTATGGTGTATTTTTTTTGGGGGGGAGGGGGTTGATAGATGGAGAAAGGTTTTACTAAACTGTGTCTGAGGTCATGGTGTTATTATAATACAATATCTCATGAAGCTAGTAATCATTTTGACCTTTAAGCACACCCAGTGCTAAGGTTCCACATATCTCGAATGACAGATGCTAGAAACATCAGATTCTAAGCTTACTTGCAAGTGTTAAACAGCGGTATGTCTGTGGACTTACAACTCTAGAAACCGGGTTTCGATACCCGTGATGGTCAGAGTACAGATAGCCCATTGTGTAGCTTTGTGTTTAACTACAGACAAATACTTGCAAGTGTATGGTAGAGAAATGCTCGACGTGCTGTTAGTACAGCAGATATGAAGCGATCATGACGGGATATCAGTTGCAGAGAAAGCAAGCAGTAAAAGAGGCCAGAAAATAAATATAAAATATATCTTCGATGTATGATTCTTTCAAGTGTGAGAAAAAGAGTAAAAAGTTTTTAAACACTTCTAAACTCCATAGTGAAAACAGCGATCTGTGATTAACATTTTTAAAGGTATAAATTTTGTAGAGTATAAGTTTTGACACTTAACTCCCAACCCACTGACACAGAGATACAATACAATAAGAATATCTTAGGTTCGAGGGCTACTTATCAATCTTATCATCCATATGAACTAGTATTCTGAAATTAAGGAGCTTCAGGTGTTGGCCGAAGCAAACAACTTTTCTAAAACAACAAATTTAAGCTCATCGTCATCAGATCATATAAATCGAATCATAATAAGCTGTTCAGAAATTTTAACGAGTCGTTGGAACATTTCCTTACATAAATCACTACATGCCTTGTACTTCTACGTCTCATTAAAACGGGACTAGAAATAGGCTTAAAAACAAATAGGATAGAAAATAAAAACCTCTAATATGTGCGTAAAAAAACAAAAAGAAAACGAAAAACGAATTATTACTGACACATTGAAAAATCGACTTTTTAGTAAACAAAGTTAGCTGTTTTTAATTTGAATTATTGGTCAGTTGTTAGCGTTACAAAATGCAAACAAGGCATAATAAAATGAAAGGTTTTTGAAAATAGGCTTAGCTCTCAAGGCTTGTTTCATGACTGTACATCATGAATGAATAGAAAAAGAACAAAGTCGGATTTTATCATTCATGTTTTGTTATAAAACTACAAAATGAAAACTTATGGTATAGATTTCAAATATGAAAAAAAAGCTAATTTTATCATCTATGAAAGTAGTATTGTACTTCACTGCTAGCTTACCACTAAAGTTGATATCATGGAAACACTGTGGTAATCGAATCAATAGTTCGTTTGAAATGAATATTAAAGCTAAATTTTGTCCCTAATCAACCCGCTTTATGGTATTATTAAGTATATCATGGCATGATCTTTACGGCGTAGACGATGACCGAGTACAGATTTTGCCAACGACCTTGCTGTAAATACAGATGTGAATGTTACCTAGAGAACAGTATCATACATATTAGGACGGAGAGGTCTCAATAGAGATGTAGCTGTTCGAAAACCGCTGGTGAAAGAGATAACCAAGTCAAAAAGTTGAAATGGGTATCAGACTACAGACAGGTGGAGACGTGTACTCTTTACAGATGAATCCAAGTTCGAACTGTTCAGCAACAATGAATGAAAGTTTGTTCGACGACAGAGAGGAGAACGGTATGTTAGTCAATGAAGCATGGTGGGGAAGAGGGGGTCAGTTCAAGTTGGGGCTGCATCTCAGTCAAAAGTGTCTGTGATCTACACAAAACTGATGAACAATTATAGGCAGATTCTGATCCATTGTGTCATTCTCTCAGGAACAAGATTAATCAGGTAGGGATCCATACAGCAGATGTGGTTGGATGATATTGTTACGTATCTGCTCGTTTGATAATTTCCGGTATAAATTCTTTCCGAGAAACTTCAGCGATACAAATCCTTTCTTAATTAAAACTAGTTTATTCTTTCTCGTTACAAACTTTGTAATACAATTAATTTCCACAGTCACTTTAACTTAAACACACGCTATAATTCACAACGATTCACGCACTTTACCTACGGTCACTACCGCTCACTTGACTCAATTATCTGTCTCCATCTCTCTATCTGCAGTTATATCTCCTATTTATTTGCCGGGCTTATATACAAAAATAGAGGGCGTCTGGCAAACACTAGAGTTGCCAGGAACAGTCATGATCCTTCTAGAAACTCATGACATATTACCAGCGTCACGTGACTTCCGCTGTCGTAACAATTTGTTACCGTAAATAGGTCAATTTGATACAGTCATGGCTTTGTTTGAACAATGTTCCGATTTGCGCATTCTTGATACTCTATTAGAAGGTCAAAAGGCGACTGAGCAACTTGGCTGAATTATTTCCATTACTGTTTATATAGATTTCGAGCTAATCCACGTATAAAAATGATTTTAATGTGTGAAATGGTAATTAAGGTATATTATCCGACATACTTGATAAAATAAGAAACGACTTGCAACTCAGAAAAAGTTAACATTGACATTTTAACTCACATATTTATCAAGGTACAATGTAAAACAAAAGCTGAGTACAACTAATATAAAATTAGGCTTATTTCAATGGGGTAACTACAAAAGGTAGCTACGATCCTGGCTGATTCGGGACACATTTTGCCCCCCACTCTCACTCCGCAGAGGTATACTGACATCATTAGCTTATTTATAAGTTGTGTTCGAAACAACTGTATCGAGTGACTTCCTGACATCATATGTGGTAAAACAATTAAACAGCGTTAGTTTAAAGCGTTTTAACAATATTTCTTTGCTTAGGTTTTGTTGGGTAAATACCGAAATTTTAAGCTATATTATTACGCTATAGGAAAAACAAAAGTCGGTAAATATAAACGATAAGGGATTGATAACTTTATAAAATCTTGATATATAACCCTAAATAAATATAAATATAAATAACCCTATTTCAAAAATCAAAAAAAATCCTCGCAATCGCAAAAACTTACCTTGACAGGAAATCTTAACTAAGCGTATTTTTTATTAAGTCTTTAACACCAACAATAAGGAAAATGAAGATTGACCGCTTTAAAACTATTTCACTGACAAATCCAACCTTGTTTCAAAACACCAGTATACGACTACAGACGTGACGCTTCATTCTCTTGCAATTTAATGATTTTCCAAAATAATGTGTCTGCAAATTTGTTTTCATATTAATTCTCTTATTTATGAAAAATCTATTTTATTTTCGTGTCATAATTTGAGATTTTATTTTCATGAGTATTTACTCTCTATGATACATATATGTATACATATTGTTTATATATTTAAGCTATTTTATACACATTACTGATATATATGTATTAATTTGTTATCGCTTATATTTACCTAATAATATAGCTTAACATTTATATACTTCCAAATTACACAATAGAACCTACTACGAAAAACAAGTGTTAAAAGTTTTATTACAAAATTGTTTTATTGTTGTCCCATGTGTAATGCATGTTAGAGTGTCACTCAGTACAATTCTTTCGAAACTACTTATATATAAAAAAGCTTAATTTTTACGTCATGTGTATTCAATTTTTCTTTTACATTGTACCCTGCTGAATACGTAAGTTGATATACCAGGATATTAAAGTATTACCCTCTTCTGAAGTTGAAAATCTTTTTTTTTATCAAATATAAAATCATTTTTTTACATAATTTAATTTTCCAGTGCATTCGCATGCATGGAAGGGCAACATTTGCTAACTTAACGTTTTAATTGTGTTTTCTTTATAAAACCGAAAGATAATACTCGAACACAAATATCTCAGAGCTATAAAAGATAATAAATAGAGAAGAAATATTTACATAAAGATGAACATTTTAATGATCATCACAGAAATAAAAAATTATACCTTCAGAGTTATTTCTCCTCTATGTTGTATGGTATAGCCCCCAGCACTACGTAGCTTCTGCTCCGTCGTCTTACTGATGTGTATTCTATAGGCTAGAGAAATAGCGAATAACGGTAAGTGAAGAGCATCGGCTATTCTATCTTTGTCATCGGTGTCACAAACTACTGTATACTTTACTTTGTGGTGCAATTATAAATTCATTCTAATCGGAGTAAAACAAACTTTTTATTTTCTCTTTACATATTAAATCTTTTATGGCCTATATTTCCAGGAAATGCGGGACAAATATGTAAAGTAAAAACTAACACTAACGAAAAATAGAGAAAACAAATATACCAAGTTGCTTATTTGTTTAGTCTTCTGTTTAAGCACAAATAACGCCTAGTGGGAAGTTATAAAGTGTATTCAAAACTAATATCAAAGAAAAAATTGATGTAGACCTTTATTACCATAAACTCCTAATGTAAAGCATATGGTTCAGTGTAACGTTTTCTTCTAAATGAATGTATTAGTCCTTAATCATTTTATATATAACACATGTAACAAGTTTTTCAGGCAAAGTGAATTTGCATAAAGTTCTTGTCAAATTTGCTTCTACATTGACATATTAAAAACACGATAATATCAAAAAACATCTTTAATGCGGACGTTTCGGAATTTCCTTAACTTCCATCATCAGCGTTAATATCTAAAACAAATTAATTCATAATATTAGAACTACAAAGAACAACATTAGCATTTTCTGTCATTGTACTTGGTGGCTTTTGTAAGGATTTGTACAGAGTATAGTGGATTTATATCAGGTGTTATTTGTCCAGGATTAGTTTAAAAAAATTATATTCAACTGCGTTTCTTTCATGTTGTTGTCTATAAAGAGAGTCAATATGTTCGCCTATACTTGTGTGAAGCGTTCTTACGTTTTTGTTTACTTTAGAGCAAAGCCTCAGTGGGCTATCTGCTGTGTCCACCGCGGGGAATCGAACCTCTGAGTTTAGCGTTGTAAGTTCGGAGATTTATCGCTGTCCCACTGGGGACTTTTTGGTTTCACCAGTGTACGTATGATGTCAAAGAACACTGGAGACAAAACACCCATCTTTAGACGACAAACACGTTTTTGTAAAACAGTTGGCTTTCTTACATTTTAGGGTAGTGTACTGAGATTTTGAAAGTTGGCTTTATAGTGTTGAACCTGGATGTTTTATTAATTTAATCGGCAGATCAGATTTCCTAATCATAGTTTATATTTTTTGGAGATAGTTTCATTACATATAAGTAGCATAAGAGTAATAGTTTTTGTGTTATCTATGGAAAATTGTATTTTTGACATTTTAAAGATGCGATGTTAATTTTTGCGTATCATAGTCCTTGAAAATTTGTGGATATTCATTGCTCAAGATGAGTTTAGTTCAGAGCGTATAGTATTGTTTTTTTACTACAATACAAGGAGTATAGATTTAATTTTTTGCTGATACCTTAATGACCAATAATGAGAATAATATACAATTTACCTAAAAAAAACTATTTCTATTAACTTCAACTCCCATCATCCAAAAGTTTCCAAGAAAGGTGCAATTATTGGGAAATTAAAAAACATAATTCATACGTCAATATGCACTACAAGTATATAAAAAAAACAATCATATTGTTACAACCAGAGGAACAATCAGAAGAGCGCATACCTCCGCTACGCAGCGTTGATCATATTCGGGCCTAAAAAAAAATACGAAAATGTCTCCGTATGTCTGTCATTATCAACGGACACGGATCATTCTTGGCATGACAATGATGAATAGTACTCTACACATGTCCACCAAGTTTAATCAAAATCCGATCATTTTTTATTGAGTTATAGAGCTAAAATAGTATGAAAAATAGGTCCCCATGTTAACAGATAGAGATATTTTGGATTTTCGTAACCTTGCGGTGACCTTGACCCTCCAAAAACTAGTCACTTTTAAGTTGGGTCATAGTCCAAATGAATACTAAATTTCGTCCAAATCCATTCAGCCGTTTTGGAGAAATCCTGCTGACAAACACATACAGGGATGAAAACATAACCTCCGTCGCCGAAGGTAATAAATACAGACAATTGAAAGCCCATTTATTTTAAACCTTTAGGTACACTGTACATGTAATATAGGAACGTTACTGCAAAGAGAGATACAACAGACACCAGAGATATCTAGGTGAAAATATAACCCTGAGAGAGACTATAGTTTTTAAGTAATACCCATACCTAAACCAGAAGACTCCATGCGGGAAGCGGTGTTGACAGTGTCTCCGAATAAACAATATCTAGGCATGGTTAGTCCTACAACACCTGCCACCACTGGGCCTGGAATACACAGAGGATAATGTTGTATAACCAAAAGTACAGCTAATATAATAAAAACCAACAATTTAACCTGAAGTTAATACGAAATTGCTAGCAGTTAGTGTGATGAACGGAGTAGTAGTAGTAGAAGCTCTAGGGTTGAATTCCACATACTCATTTTTCATATTTCAATTTTTATATTATGTATGGGCCGGATTCTTTAGAGTAAGTACCTGTGACTTGTTAGCGATATATTTCAACAATAAACAAACAGAACACAGTCCACTTGTTTTAAAATAATATATTAAAACTAGTCAAACGTATATACAAATGTGCGTCACACAGTTAATTACCACAGTTGAATCCAGAGCTTTAAATAATTCCTTTTTATCGTCAAAAGTCCACACAGGCTGGTTCAATTACTTTAGAACCTAATTGACAAGATGAATTATTCTTCTCTACTCTGTTATCACAATACGATCAGTGATAAATTCACTTACGTTACTCCATGAGTTAGCACATTTGTATCTAAAGCTTTAAATAATTCTATTTTACGTCCAAAGTCCACATAGGCTGGTTGTTTCTTTAGAACCCAGCTGATAAGATGAATTATTCTTCTTACACTGTTACTACATTTTAAAAGTGTTTATGGCTAAACTCGCGATCACCCAGTCTATATCTATCTCTTTTTCTTTTCCTTATCTTCCTATCACATTTTGTATGCGTATTTATAAACAGCCAAACTGAGGCCTAGAATCTTCTACACACTACTAGATATATGATGCAACAATACGTACTTAAAGAAAGCAGAAAATTTTAGAAGGTTCGAGTAACATGACGTCAATTCACAGCAATTAAACTACACAACAATTCATTCGTAAGCATTTACACAATCAAACTTGCCATAACTAACACTTCTGAAAATACTTACTTTAACGCTCGCGCTATATAAACTAAATAATACTCTCCTATTAAACTTAAAATGTATATCTAACAATGTAAAAGAAAAAAATCATATGTTGAGAAAGCAGTTAAAAGAAAAAAAAAAGATCTGTAATGATTAGCCATCAATAACAAGTTACGCTCAAGCACATTATTTTCTTGAAAATGTTTAGTAGTAAATGCCTTATATACTACTGCCACCACCTCTCGTCACCATGAGCCACAATTTCAAGCCTAGACTTTCTACTTTGTCTCGCTTCGAATTAAGATAAACTAAAATACATAACAACAACAGTGCAGTAGCAGAAGATTTTCGGCTAGCAGACGACGCGTGCTAATGAGATGAACACCCGCACACTTTGCTAAGGATTGTGGGAATTTCAGCATTTTATTGAGGTTTCACTTTCTTATTACAAAATAAATTTCAAGTATTCACTGTTAGAAAAATGTTTGTCTCATTTTTGAATTTAACCATTGTAAGCCATATACATTCAACGTGATGAATTTGAAAATATAAACATTCGTAAGATTTCAGAAATCTTGAAGCTGTGCCGAGCAGAAAAACCAAATGACTTACATCATTGAGGCCAATAAACCCAAGTCTTTAATATATGCACTATTTTGAAATGATATACACATCTATCTAAAGAACGAACTTCATTCATTATTAGTTGATAATAAAATTAATCGTATTTGTCTTTCTTTTTTGTTTGAAATTATTATCATTATAATATAAATTATGGCAATATATCTAAATAATTTTCACGCTAGAAGACACCACTGTATTCAAAAGTGGAACTGCCACCAGAATACGCATGAAAATATAAAACTCTGTACCTGTTTTATATTTGCTCATTAAAAAAATCATAACAACTTGATCATTATAATACAAATTGTTATATTTGGACGGACAATGAAAAAAGAAAACCCTTTTTAAACAACTTAATATTAAAAAAGCAAATAACCACATTATCATTTTCATTAACTTATAATATTTTTTTAACCCTTCTCTGTCTCTATTAGATATCAATATCTTCTTAATCCTTTGTGACATATAAAACCTAAAATTAAAATAGTTAAAACGTTCTTCAATTTTCTCGTGATATAATGAAAATTATTTGTTAGCGTTTAGTTTCCAGTAAGCACGTATTTTTAAATCCATTTTACTTTCCTCCTCAATTAATGCCTTTACTGGTGAGTTCAAAGATAATTAACTGATTAAAAAACCAGCATTATCCATTAAGAAGTGGATTCCAAAACCTGTGTTATTGTAGATTCGATATAATGATATCCTTACCTGTATGAAGCCCAATACGCAACATTAAAGGAACAGTAGGCATATGTCTAATTTTGAATTTACCACAGACGTGAAGTAAGTCTAAGGCCATGGTAGCAATTTCTTCTGCATGGTTTGGTATTACTTCTGGGAGTCCACCTACCACCATGTAGGCGTCGCCAATTGTCTCTACCTAGTATCAGTAATTAAAACTATTTTAATGCCTGTACTGTAGTTTCTTTAATAGTGTTTTCAGAATTTCTAAACTGATGGGTTCACTCATATATAATTTAATATATACCTGCGTATACATTTCATTTAAGTGGCATCCAGATAAGACAGTATTTTGATAAAACATATATTCTATGAATATAGCCATTATTTTGATTTGAAACTACTTTAATGGTTGAATGAATTGTTGACTAATTATGTTACGAATGGCTGCCGGTTTAGTGGATTTTATTATATAATTGATAAGACATATTAAAAGACATATTCAACCTGAACGTACACAGGCCTAACTAGTACGTCATATTGTTATTATGAGATATCTTCACGCTCATCTTTCAATATTTTTTACGGTTGTTATTATATATTAATTTGAGGCCTAATGCATACATACATACATACACACACGCACACATATATACACGTGCTAGTATGTCATATCTCCAAAATTACATAAATACACACACACACAAACGCATAAAATAAGTTAGGAATTAAAATATAAATGATGTCTGGAAATACTGGTATCGTTATATTCCTGTTTGTTTTATTGTGAAGATTAAAAAAAAAAAGTCTGTGAAGAAAATCTCTCCATCTCTCTCAACAAATATATATGTATTGTCCTGTCGAAAAGTAATCCTAATAAGTGCTATATTGAGCCGAATATCTGCTGCTGTTCTGTGACGTTATGCTGTCAGTTAGATGTCTAGTTGAGTTGATTCCATTGTTGCTTAAAATGTTTGGCTAGTTAAT
>NW_013666936.1:156334-168846 GCF_000517525.1 Limulus polyphemus
GTTGATTCCATTGTTGCTTAAAATGTTTGGCTAGTTAATGACAACTGGATGACCGTGGTCTTACCTTTTGGATTAACACTCCAGACAGTCTTAAAGATGTTCTATGGATCTAGGCTCAACAGCTCATTCTAATCTGTTAATATTGTTACTTTAAAACAAGGTATAACTTATGATAGCAGTCAATACCCCACTGGAACAACATAGTAGCCTACAGACTATAAATATTTGCCATGGCCAATTCATCGTACTAATTAAAAACCCTTTAGAAATCCGTGGACGTTTAGACAGGCAGAAACTTGACAGATAGAACTTACGACTATTAATATGTAGAACGCATCTCACATGATTGTATTACATCGCAATCATTCGCAGTTGACGCAACACAACCGTCATCAAATTGTTCACCAGCCTGCTTCCGAGTCCTTATTCACCATTGTTTAGAAACTGAATGACGCAGTTATCATAATTAAAACAAAGGTAATTTGGAATTAATCGTTAAAATTCCATTGATGATGGGCTTTGCACATTTCATAAAGTTCACCACAACTAGTGCGTGGTCATATTGAATGTAGAGAAATCACTTAGGATTTCTTGCAAAGATGATTGCAACATTTCTTCATGCGGGTTTATCTGGTAGATTTATTTCCTACAGTTAAGTATATCATAATCATATAAAATGTATTACGGAATTAAATAGAATTCTGACCTCACTGAATTAAGGAGAAAAACTGGATACAAATTTCACAGTAAAACACTAACACATTATTTACCTGCATAAGGATTAATACAAACAAATACAACTCAGTCACAGTCTGACATATACACAAAAACGATAAATACTTTTTTTCTAAATCTGGAGAAATATCTATGCCAGTGGAGAATCATATCTAATATGATCTAAACGAGAATAAAATAGAGTCAAATCTCCAAGATGGAATTTGTTATTCATGTCCCCTTGTCACCCTTATTAACAAAAACATAGAAATCAGTCTTCAGGCATGTATAAACATGCTGGTATGACCAGCGAATCCATTAGTACAATACTGAAGACACCTTCTGGCCTTGACAACGTGTAACTAGCACAATAATATGGTCAACACAATCCAAATTTGCAGCCTATACGTCACACGTCACCAACCCTATAAGTGTGAAAATGTTTGTTAAAAAAAATGTTCATCTTTCTAAATTAAAAGAAAGAAACTCCTGGTATGTTCATCATACCACAGTTAGAGTTCTATAGGTGAACATGTTCCATAAACCGACACCATTTTCAGGTGTCCTGAACAGTTTTTACATTATGCCTTGTAATGGTCCCATGCACAGTTGATTATACATGACCTAGCATTGTGATTATTTTACATCAACTGAATAATTTTCTATCTCACAAATTCTGGTAATTTATGATATGTCGAAATCTTGCACACACTCAACGCCATTACATTAACTATTTGACGTCCCTTGCAGAGCATTCTGGAAGAGACGTTTAAAAGTTGTTTCTTTGGATCATGGTTTAACTTGTAACGTCTTACTCTGAAACAAAGGATAATTGAATTGGTTTCTGTTGTCTTCATATTATTTTCTTTAACATCAAGAGCGTAGTACCAACCGCACAATATCAACTATGTTAACTATATAGGACCGTATAATACCAATCACACCAACCGTATTGAACTTACTCTATAATATCAGCTCTACAAGCCGTATAGCACCAATTCATAGTAACTTTTGCTCTAATCTGTATAAATAATACATATTATTTTCATAAAGTAACTTTGTACACTATTGCTACAATCCATGCGAAGGATAACAAGTGTATTGAAATTATATCCTAATTAAAAGTTAAATATTTAATCGTTACCGCATTATTGATGGTTTCAATTTACATATTCAGTTTAGGACTCTGTTATTGTAGTCTTGGTAGTTAAGTTAAACATACGCTTTCTGTTGATCGTTGACATTATAATCTTAGCAATCTAACTCAAAGTTACTTTGCCTTATTAGTACTTCTATAATAAACATTTCACTTTTTATTTCACTTTCACATTTTTTCCATTAATCATATCTTACTTTACATACGTTGTACCATTAATCATATCTTACTTAATATACGTTGTACCATTAATTATATCTTACTTTATGTATACGTTGTACCATTAATTATATCTTACTTTATGTATACGTTGTATCATTAATCATATCTTACCTTACATACGTTGTACCATTAATCATATCATACTTTACATACGTTGTACCATTAATCATATCTTACTTAATATACGTTGTACCATTAATCATATCTTACTTAATATACGTTGTACCATTAATTATATCTTACTTTATATATATACTTTGTACCATTAATCATATCTTACTTTACATACGTTGTACCATTAATCATATCTTACTTTATGTACACGTTGTACCATTAATTATATCTTACTTTATATATATATATACGTTGTACCATTAATTATATCTTACTTTATATATATATACGTTGAACCATTAATCATATCTTACTTAATATACGTTGTACCATTAATTATATCTTACTTAATATACGTTGTACCATTAATCATATCTTACTTTATGTATACGTTGTGCCATTAATCATATCTTACTTTATGTATACGTTGTACCATTATTCATATCTTACCTTATGTATACGTTGTACCATTAATCATATCATACTTTACATACGTTGTACCATTAATCATATCTTACTTTATGTATACGTTGTACCATTAATCATATCTTACTTTATATACGTTGTAGTTATCAATGGTGTTGTCAAATGCAGTGTAAAGATCGTTTAAGAGATCGACAATTTCCATGGGTTCACTATAGGCGGAGATGGTGGTAAATCCTACAATGTCACTGAAGTAAATGGTTACTTCTTCAAACTTCTCTGGTTCAACTGGTAATCCCGCCTTTAAGTTCTCAGCGACCGTACTGAATAATAAATAGAGAAGCACACATTAGTCTTGAAAAGCAACAACGGAACAAATAAAATAGACAATTATAGTGCCAAAGCCAAATGTTAGGATCTTTAAATTGTTGAGAGTAATCAATCTTTCAAAATTACTTCAAGCTATAGCTTCGCAGATGTAAAATTGTTTGTTTTGACAAAACTTCTATTAAGCAGAGTAATTTTTAGAACATGGATATACTGTCTAAAGTATTGAGTGGAATTTATTGCTTTTTCCGTTTTGACTGTATTTTTCCGCAACTCATAAGTTTGATTTGCATATTTAGAATATTTAAGTGTTGTTTGTTTTTCTGTTTGTTTATGCATTCTTTTAAATGTAAATTTTCAATTCTCTACTACTTACTAAACTGATTCCATGTTTTTACTTAAAACTGTTGGAGATTTGATTTTGATTAGTTTTGACCTGGTATTATTTCTAAACTTGCAACGTATTATTGTTATAAGCATATAAAGTTAACGTCCATTCTATTCTAGGTCATTCTTGCCATTTTATTGCTTTTAGAAAAGGCTTAATGTAGGCAATTTTTTGTACCTAGGTAACATCCGATTCAGTAGCTGGTCTGTCTTCTTTTTTTCTTCGTCTAACTGTATCGTTCGTTCTTTAATCAAGTCCTCTAAGTTATTCGAATACTTCTCCAACATTTGAAACATGGTGTCAACGATGTTGACTTTTCTGAAACAATAAGCAAAATTCAGCTACAGAACATTGTTGTAATAATCTCGACTCGTCTTCTGGAAAATAAGACATTATTAGAAAGTTGTAATCGTAACATGCTAAAAACAATTAACAACGTATGTGTTAACCTTAAACTACAGTACAAGACATGAACAATACTAATTGAATAACGCGTTAGAAACAGCGACGACAGACCTATACAGTTTTTATATTATAAATCAACAAAGTTCAGTTTTAATAATATAACCCTCTTCGTTAAGTAGAAACTTAAAATAGGAATATAGTATAGAGTGAAGCAATGGGTTTTCTTATGTATTTTTGGAAAGGTAATTGAGTTTAAAAGAAACAAATAGATATATATAATAGAGGAAAATGAATTTCGAGCTATAACTAAGCATTAATATTTAAGTATCTAAACATTGAATTTTTATCAAATTCTACAATACATTGTGTCATGTGATAAACAATATACACAATTACAAGATCTTCATGGTTTCATATTTTCCGTAGCCATGGCTACACATTTTCAAGTGTTCACAATTGCTGCTCCCCAATGGCACAGCGGTATATTTACGGACTTACTACGCTGGAAACCTGGTTTCGATACCCGTGATGGGCAGAGCCCAGATAGCCCATTGTGTAATTTACAGCTATCTGTTAATACGTACTTTCCTTGGTTCAGCCTTTTGAACTGTTCATTAATTTCACCAAAGTCGGGCCTCATATCTGGGTATTCTGCCCAACACTGCCTCATAATGTTGATAGCTTCAGGTGGCGCTGCTTGCTTGGACACTGAAGGTCTGATGAGTGGTGGAGGACACTTTAGTTTCTCAATCAATTCTAACAAGAAAAAAAGAAAATAGGCTTAGTACCAGATTTCATGCTCATTCAGCTAAGGCGTTTTACACCCTGAGACTTTTTCCATAAGAAAAAGAAAACATTTCCTTAATGCTGTGTTTATATATATATATTGGTTAGACCTCATTCAGTGGTAGATAGAATAGACAGATAGGTAAGTAACTGATGACCAGAAATTCTATGTAATAATTACAACTGTATAAGCAGCCTTTAAACATTATGTATAGCAACAAAGCACATTGGTTTATAAATATTAATTTATAAATAAACGTACAGAAGGAAACACGTTCTATTATTCAGTGTCTTTACGTGACGAGAATAATTGACAAGGTGTTTATACGAAGCCAGGTTTGAGTTAATACATTGCTTAAAACAATATAAGAATAATCTAATTTTTTAAATTCTAACATATTCATTTAAACACTATATATGTAGTTCACAAACAGAATGAGAGTGTAGGTTGATATTATTTTATTTTATTCAAAAGGTTTTATAAGTTAATTTTTTTTAAATCGTTATGTACCTGAGGGTTAAAAACAGCATTAACTGGAGTTGAAGGTCAAGAAGAACAGATTATTAGGATGATACTATAAAAAACTACAGTATTTATATCTCTAAGGTTTCATGAAAAATCGTACCACGACAGTCTTTATTGAACACCACTGATTTTGGAATCACTTGCGCAATAGGTAAACCTAAATGATCTGGTCCCGAGAGTATTTTCAGTGTTGCAACTTGTTTAATATCACAAGTAAGAAGTTTTTTTTGTCACTAATGTCTTGGAGATTATAATTATGTTTTCAACTCGACAGCGCTGTAAAAGATTACAGATGTGAAAATGATAACCTTGTTTTGATTCTTGGAGTTTTGAAACTTTTTATTTTTTTGTGGGTGAGTTTCATCCATACTCTTTTGCTATTCTTTTGAACTTTCGGGACTATAATCTACTCGTTATTAGTTAAGTTAAGTCGAATCTTTTCTAAATAATTTTGAAACTTAGAGAGCAACTGTTGGCACAGTCGATGCATGTTATTTCTGATTAGCTCTTGTTACCTTTACCATGTGTAAATATTCCACGCACAATTCAACAGTTCATATAATTCACGTAAAGTGCTTCTTAAGCGTGATTAATAAGATATTAAAGCTCACTCATAGAAATTCTTTCATGTACATCTTAAGTGAGCGGTTGTTCATTTTTGAAATATGTCAACGTTCAATACAAGTTTCAAGGTAAAGTATTATTTAATTGATTTGACCTAAAACCAAGACAAATAATTACATGTATAAATTATGAATTTCAGACACTGTTTTGACTACGTTCACACCATAAGTTACATATAGAAGATTTCACCTTCAGCTGACAATTGCAGCATGGAATAGGGCTGTCCTCTAACGACTACTTCTTGCATTATTATCGAAAAACTGTAAACATCTCCAACTTGAGTCCCCCTTTTGAGCAATGTTTCATCTCGCAGAAGTTCTGGTGCAGCCCAAAGTTTGTCTGTGGAGATGGCAGACAATATAAATGTGAAAAATGAGAACTGAATTCAGTATTGTAATAATTATAGAATATTGATCAATTGTAACGTGAACATATATATCTTTGCTGGTTTTATCTGCACTCGGAGAATTAAAATAAGCCTCAAAACTTATCTAGTAAAGATTTGCGTAATTTATTTTGTAGGATTTAAATTTAAGAGTTTGACAAAAACAAACAAGTCTATCATTACTATGTTTAAAACTAGCGCCAGGTTAATTTTAAAAACAAACATTTTCAGTTTAACCTGTGCCTTAAATATTTTCATGCCATTTTACGTCTATAAAGGTTGATCTGTGGCGTAAATATCATATAGTTTACGCATATAAAAATCCATGTTAAGCTATAGGCTGATTTGTCCAGTAAATGTTATTCAGACTAAATCTCTAAAGAGCAACTTATACCAAGTTGTCATACCAGTTTAAGTCTATAATAGCTGATCTGTAACGTAAATACTATCTCTATATCAATAGTTTCAGTTTATCAAGGTTGGCTTGTATTGTAAGCGTTATTTATATATCTATAGTTTAAGTATATAGATGTTAGCCTGTATTGAAAATGTTAAAACCAGCACGGAAAACAAATATATAACGCAGGCGGTAGCACTGCTTGTGTAGAAATGGCTCGAATTGTTCATCGAAATGATATTCTAAATATTTCCTCAATAGGTCATTAGAAATGTACATACTATACAGTGTTTCCTTTTATAACAATATCTATGTAATGGCTGAGTTACAAGTTCTGCGAATGTCTGTAAATATCATAGCAAAAAGTTTGAATTTCTTGTTCTTCTTCTTTCTTCTGCTTCTTTTTTATTACATGATAATTCAAAAACCAGTACAATGGCGTCAACCAATTTCACTGAGGTGACATAGTTTCAAATGGAGTATAATAACTAGTAGTAATTAAAAAATTAGAATTTAGTGTAAACGATGTTATCATTTTCCCTTGAAATTTGGTGTTCTTTTAAAAAGCTTAAGTACAGGGTGAAACATAATTACCAGCCAATAATCGATAAACAATAAATATTACAATTGGAACTTCATTGTACGTAGAATTTGGTTATAAATACAACCTTTCTATGTGTATTGAAACACTGCATTAAAAAAACAAAAAACAAGCGAACAAGTAAAGAGAAACTTTTCAAAAAAGGAAGTAAATGTAGGGATGGCTAATATCAATCATTCAAAAACAATGCAAACAAGATGGTAGAGATGGCATTTGCATCATTTCTACACAGGCAAGAATTAACACATAACAATATATATAAAACTATTCTCTTGGAAATATGATGGTCACATATTCTGTTCTATGTGGTTTTTCGCTCGCGCACGCACGCACGTGGATAAGCAACCTCTCAACTTACTAACATGTTTTTTGTGGGGTCCACATATTGCATTATATTAAGTAATTGTATGGTTTTTGTTGTTAGAGAATTCAGTGAAATAAACTGACGACAATATAACAATTGCTCGTTTACTATGTAAAACACGCAGGATATATAGCAATAACAAGTGTAATTGATGGCATTTTGGTTTATATTTTTGTGTGTAACCCCTACATTTCTAAGAACCCTGTAACCAATAAAGTCATATATCCACATACAATTTGATGCATAAATATTTATTAAGAAAACTGTTACAAAAACAAATGAGGTCCACATGTAGTTAGAACTCCTTACCAAAAATCTCGTTTTAAAGTTATAATTTCGACAATTGCGTAAACATAAAAAATAAATACGTTTTAAAAGAGCACGTGTTTTACGTACAGATGGCTAATCCATCTTCATTGGAGTGACAACAACTCCTATCTCTGAAAGAAAGCCCCCCCCAGTGGCACAGCGGTATGTCTGCGGACTTACATCGCTAGAATCCGGGTTTCGATACCCGTGGTGGGCAGAACACAGATAGCCCAGTGTGTAGCTTTGTACTTAATTACAAACAAATTACTGAAAGAAATATTCTTGCTAATTAGAGTGTCCCTCAGATAGATAAGTAAATATATATTTCATGAAATTGGAGATAATTTTTGTTTTATTTTATTTATAAGCTAGTGGACTTTAGCACTGGCCAAAGCACAGGCTCTCCTCCTTCAATTTCTGGAATTCCGTCGTAGCACGTTTATAAGTGCACAG
Organism: Limulus polyphemus; assembly: GCF_000517525.1. NCBI lineage: Eukaryota > Metazoa > Arthropoda > Merostomata > Xiphosura > Limulidae > Limulus > Limulus polyphemus. The sequence continues at coordinate 164,529 of NW_013666936.1, forward strand.
TCCAGGTAGCATTGTAGAAATAATTAGTAGAATGCGCTCCTTTTATGATTTAACCTTATGTGTAAGCTGAAGTTATACACTTGACAGTGTTTTCTGTGATAGTTATTGGCCATTTCTATTTAATATCAGTATAACCTTTAAGACAAGGCTATGATTGTCTTACTAACATTTATAGAAGTAATTTGAGTTTACATGAAATATTTTATCTACAGCCTTAGACCAAACATCGATCGCCAAACTTCGTCTTCTGAGCAACATAATGATTTTTGATGTTGCTCATTTTCGTTTTAAGATTTCAAAAACTTAGTTCCAGAGTACTTGCTGAATACATTAACGTACGAATTAGACTTAGCGATATAAAAGAAAACAATTCCGCCACATAATACGCCGTTTTTCTTCTCAGATTTGAACTCATATGTAGTTGTAAATATTGACTATTGCCACTTCGCAAGTTGTATTCTCATTGTTCATTGTAACTTAATTAATGTTCATAATATTAATAGTAAGAATTACAATAAAAAGTTACTTGAAAATATTTCGATAGCAGCTTATGGTCTTTTAAGGGGGACACAAGTTTGTTTGTTTTTTCGGCTTGGATCAGCAAAGAATACTGTAAGTGGAAGTGGAAAACAGCCCTATGAAATATGGAATAATCTTACTAAACTCATTTTGTCCTTCCATTTTTATTTTAAGTTGTTCTCTCTGATGAAACCATATCAGGTTCATGCGATTTATAATACTTAGAATATAAAACTAAATAATTAAATAACTTTAAAAACCTTTCTCCTCTATTCGAATTGTTCTAGGTTCAACCTTTGAGTTACAAAAACGAGTAATTAAGGTGAAAACAGGTTTGTTTTTTTTAAGAAAATGGTTTGATTACAAATGAAAATTTAACTACTTGCTAAGAGGAAGCTGTGTGTGTGTTTATTTTGTTCTAAATATATAAGGTTTAAAGTTTCAAAAGCCACTACGTATAGATCCACTCTATGACATATTTACCAAAAGTTAAATAATATATTCGCTTGGTATTTTCGTTCGTTATAAGTCAAACGACTGCCTACAATATAACGCCTCCCCACTGGTGGGTCAGCGGTAAGCTTAATAGCTTTCGCCACTTTTTTTCTTTATTGCAAATTTCTATAAACCACACTATTATACTTAGCTTAGCTCAAACCTATAGCTCCACATTATGCCAAACAACAAAAATAAACGTAACATCTTATCTCTAGATCAGTTCAAACCCACAGTGGTCCCCAACGCACGTTTAACTTAGGAGTTATATCTTCAAAGTAGCAAGAGAGGAATTTATATATATACATATATATTTTTTTCAAATAATAAAACATTTTTTATAGTACTTTGTTTAAATATTTATAAGTTTCTGGTACGACAGCGTTTAATTAATTCCGTTTACAAGACTTGAATTTAAGAAATCGCTTGTTTTTGTTTAAAGATTAAAGAGAGCTTTAAGTTCTTTCTTTTGCTCAAATGGTTATGTACTATTATTAAAGACAATAAAAAGGAGCAACTGTTCAGTTCAATAAACAAAAGAACGATAATAAAACGTCTATCATTTCTGTCTTAGTTAATTGGTGGAAGAGATACACATAAATTGATCTGAAATACAAGCAAGTGCTCTAGTTAATATATTTTCTGTGTTGCAACTGTGAACGTAAATATTATGCCTATTTTTATGAGAACTGTCTTCATGCTAAACTGTAATCTTTTAAAACACGAATCAACACACACTGCGCAGAGTGAGAAAAAAAAAACTTTTATCAAATCCATGTGCACTAACAGGAATGAAATGTTCTGTAGTTAATCAAGCGAACTCTATATGTTTCGCCTCAGCTAAACAAATACAGTTTTGTTTCCTAAGAAATAAGCATAATTTAAGCTGTTACTGTTTTTTTTCGGAAAACAAAATTGCTTAAGGAAGCTTATAACATCCATAGAACAAGACAGTACTTTATCTGTTAAATTTGTGTAAGAAAGTTTAATGTTTTTTTCCTTAACATTTGTTTATTTATTTATGATTTATTTGTGATAAACAGAAACAGTTGTTTATATTTTGGTCATTGTACAGATGTTGAGTAGGTTGTATTATGTTGCTATGTCGTGCTCTGTTTGACGAACATAAATTTCGACAATAGCCCTTCAGCGTGGTTTCCATTGAACAAATGGCTCCATCGTAAGGCTGTCATGTTAAAAGAATAACACTCCTATCTGCAGGCTTTCTATTAACCATCTAGTGTACGATGGTTTTCCAGGGCCCATTTTAACAGTCCAACTGCACAGAAATCATATGCACTAGGTAGGCTACTTGATCGATATATCTTCGTATGGAATAACATGAATACGCCTTTTATTTCCAGCTGATTGAGGTATGTATTGGTTTAAGGGATATTTCATAGAAGCAACTTGTATACAAGTGATTTGCGCTGCTTTTCCAAATGAGTACCATTCTTGATAATGTTGCATACTGTTGCGTAGGGCATGTGTACGGCTTGTGCTACTGACCTTCATGTTCATGGATTCTCATAAGTTATAAAGTGCTGCAGTTTGCTTACCACGCCTGGGTTACGACTTATGGCAGTTATCTTTTTATGTGGTCTTGGTGTCTCAAGTTGATCTATATTCCCATGTTTTCCAATGCCATTAAATACAAAGATATCCCCGTCTTAAAAATTATAAATTCCTGATCTGACTCCATCTTTATGACCTGAGTGTACGAATATTCTACTCGGGGAAGGACTGTCCTGATCATTCCCAACGCCGTTTACGCTGTCTAAGTGCAGTTCTGATACATTCCATTCCAGTGAGACTTTATATCGGCCGTGATTGTTATGTGACTTGTTGATTTGTACATTCAAAAATAATATTAATGTAACGCACTCAACCCTCTTGTAACACGACGTTCAATAAGATTATGGCATTGTGAGATATGAGGTATTATTTCAAATCTGGTATTCTAGACTGTCTATCTGTTTAATCTTTATCAACTTTCTATTTAACGTTAATCTTTGTAAGGTGCGATTCTTTTGTCACATATCTTAGTTATCTGTTCTTTGTTTAGTCTTAATATGCGTAATGTGTTACTTCTTTATCACAGGCGTTATTTGCTTATTCTTTGTTAAACTTTAATCTTTGTAAGGTGTGGTTCTTTTATCACAGCCATTCGTTGCCTGTTCTTTCTTTAGCCTTTGCTAAACCTTTCAGACCTTTTTTTCCCTGCTTAACCTTAATGTTTATACGACCACCGTTATATTTTTGCGGTTTAAACTTCTCCTTGGTTACGTCTACTTCTTACTAGCACAGCCTTTCATTCTCTATTATCTCTTTAACTTTAGCCTTTGAATATACGGCCTAATTTTTGTTATTCCAGATTAGAAATGGATGATTGGTAAACTCAGTGACTTAATCTAGGAACTGATTGTTCTAAAGAGAGAGCCAGATACGAAACTCATATACTGAAAGTACAGTATTGATTTAATTATTAAGAAGGAAAGCTGAGAGATATATTGTTCTTTTGAAGGTAGATTTAAATCTAGAATAACGAAGAATCCATCTTACGCAACGTAAATACTACAAACTTATTAGAAATACTTCTATGTATCAGAAGTTCATCGAGCATTGTTGTAACCAGCTTTGTCATGTTCATAAAAGAAAAGTCTAGAGCCTTGAAACATGAAACAAACCTTTTTTTTTTGTTACAAAATTAAATCGTTTCTCAAAACTGTATATAGGGATACTTTCAAAACGTAAGTCAACGACTGACTTGCTATCTTTAACTGTAAGTTGTAGAGAACGGCTAATTAATCATCTTTAAGGGTAAGTTGTAGAGAACGGCTAGTTAATCATCTTTAAGGGTAAGTTGTAGAGAACGGCTAGTTAATCATCTTTAAGGGTAAGTTGTAAAGAAAGGCTAGTTAATCATTTTTAAGTGTAAGTTGTAGAGAAAGGCTAGTTAATCATCTTTAAAGGTAAGTTGTAGAGAACGGCTAATTAATCATCTTTAAGGGTAAGTTGTAGAGAAAGGCTAGTTAATCATCTTTAACTGTAAGTTGTAGAGAAAGGCTAGTTAATCATCTTTAACTGTAAGTTGTAGAGAAAGGCTAGTTAATCATCTTTAAAGGTAAGTTGTAGAGAAAGGCTAGTTAATCATCTTTAAGGGTAAGTTGTAGAGAACGGCTGGCTGATTGTTTGTAATTGTAAGTTGTAGAGAAAGGCTAGTTAATCATCTTTAAGGGTAAGTTGTAGAGAAAGGCTAGTTAATCATCTTTAAGGGTAAGTTGTAGAGAACGGCTGGCTGATT
>NW_013666936.1:169795-177967 GCF_000517525.1 Limulus polyphemus
GGCTGATTGTTTTTAATTGTAAGTTGTAGAGAAAGGCTAGTTAATCATCTTTAAGGGTAAGTTGTAGAGAAAGGCTTTTCTCTACAACTTACCCTTAAAGATGATTAACTCCACTGGTTGATTATCTTTAAGTATAAATTGTAGCGTACGACTATTTAATTATCTTTAACATCTTCGCTGCCACGTGCCCGACTTTTAGTTATGGATCGCGTGACACACTGGTGGGATACATATTAGAAGTGGCTTCAATGAGCTAATTAAACATAACATAATTACCCATATAAATATTAGAAACCTGGGTTAAGTAAGAAAAGAAAAGTGTGATTGGCACTAAGGTAGGTATTATTAATACTACTGGTGGCGGCGAACGTGTTAAGTGTAGATTGTAGAGAACGACTGGTTGAGTATCTTTAAGTGTAAGGTAAAGCCAGTGGCTGCTACAAAATTTCAACAATAAAAATAAATGGATATCTACTTACTTACCTTTAGCTGTAAGAAGAGGTGAAGATAAATTCTGTGTTTCAAAAAACAACGGAAGGCCATAGTCAGTAATCTTTAACACCCATCGACTATCAATAACACAATTTCTCGACGTAAGATTTCCATGATGTTTCACTGGACAAGAGTGAAGATATCTCATGCCCTAAAATGAAATAAAAATGTTTTGCCACTAAGTAACAAAATGATAAATAAAAAAAATCGAATAATTTGTTTGTGAATTTTGGAGTAAACTTAAAAAAAACTAGATCTTTTTCATTGTGTAAATAATTAAATACAAGATCTCCTGGTATTTTTCCTAAACATTATTTATATACAAGCATGAAATAAGTAGAGGGTTTGGTGATTTAATTTGGATTAATATTACTTTTACTACTCAGCGCATAAACTTAGATACACTTCAAGTACTAAATGATTTACAAAAATGGTGAATAACCGTAGATATTATAACACGTAAATCATTATAGATCATAATGGTTAAGATAAACATATTGGATATGTACAGAAAAAACAAACTAAGAGAATTGAATTAGTAAGTATCAAAATGTTAGGGTGAATTCTATTCACCCTCGAAAAGAAAACAAGTACTTAACTCTGATCACGAGGACTTTCACCATACTATTGCACCACCTCTACAATTTACACTGTTGAAACAATAAAAACAGAGTGTATTACCACCTCTACAACTTACACTGTTGAAACACTAAAAACAGAGTGTATTACCACCTCTACAACTTACATTATTGGAACAATAAAAACAGAGTGTATTACCACCTCTACAACTTACATTATTGGAACAATAAAAACAGAGTGTATTACCACCTCTACAACTTACATTATTGGAACAATAAAAACAGAGTGTATTACTACCTCTACAACTTACACTGTTGGAACAATAAAAACAGAATGTATTACTATCTCTACAACTTACATTGTTGAAACAATAAAAACAGAGTGTATTACCACCTCTACAACTTACATTATTGGAACAATAAAAACAGAGTGTATTACCACCTCTACAACTTACATTATTGGAACAATAAAAACAGAGTGTATTATACGGTTATCTGGAAGATATAGTATATATACAACATTCACAATAATTAAGTCAGATTTTTTTCCCCCTTCTTCTCACATTTTGGTCTCAAATCCGACTCATGGTTATCTCTCTATATATACTTTATCGTCAATGGGTAAAAATTTTAATGCGACTTATCATACCATAGCACACATTTTCAGTTATTCATTATCCCCAGTTTCTTAAAAGCACCACTGAATTCGTACTTTCCTGTACACGTCTGGTATAAGGGTTTTCAGTATGGTTGTCGGATACCATGCAACAGATTTTGTAATGTTCTCTGTAGTATCTGTTGGAGATGATCGAATTCCTGACGAATGCTGAAGAGATTGACGTATTAGGACACAGTTTAATGAGTGTTGTGTTTGCATGTTTGCCTACGAGTCATCTTTTGTCTCGATCAGTCGGCAGTGGTTTCTCCTAATGACATCAGCATCACATCTCAAGTGTCAATGTCGATAAACTCTGATAACAGGTGTTTCTAAACAGACAGACAAGGATATGAGAATGAACACTGATAAAGATTGTTCTTCTAGATAGTTTTCACCATCGTGCCGCTCTGAAAGTCGGAAAGATGTTTGCTCTTCTCGTTGTATCACAGACTAACCATGATTTAATACGTAGAGCTCAGACAATCACCTGATACATAATACGACCACGTTATTTTACATATACAAAAAATTAGGGATTTATATATTGAAACACGTTTAAAACTTAACCAGATATAAACGTCGTAGTAGGTTTTAAAAGACAAACAATTTCTTTAAATCATAATAAGTAGATAATATCATGCATCCCGAAAGACCCTAACAAGACTTAATCTAGCCAAGTCTCCATATTATACGCCACAGTGTGTCCTAACAAGAGTTGATCTAGCCAGATCTCTCTATTATACGCCACAGTATGTCCTAACAAGAGTTGATCTAGCCAGATCTCTCTATTATACGTCACAGTGTGTCCTAACAAGACTTAATCTAGCCAAGTCTCCATATTATACGCCACAGTGTGTCCTAACAAGAGTTGATCTAGCCAGATCTCTCTATTATAAGTCACAGTATGTCCTAACAAGATAGCCAGAGCTAGATATTAAACATCACAGCAGGTCCTAATAAACTTCTTTTAGCCAAATCTGTAGCAATACTTACTTGAATTAGATTCGCGGGTCATGCTAGTTTCTAGTAAGTCTTAATCTATGTGTTTTGAGTAATAAAATATTCACATTGATTACTTTAACTAAGTTTACAGACCATGATTAGTGTTAGTAAGATTTGTTAGTATTCTTATGAAGCAAAAGCATGACCTATTTCTTATTTCGGATAACAATTTCTGAAGATTGTTTTGTTCTATAAGTTTTAATTAGACTTACTCGAACTAGATCTGTAAGCAAGGACAATTTAAACGACCAGTCCAGTTTAATATCTTCATTTTCCAAGACGTTCGCCAGACTCCCACGTGAACAGTGTTCCCATACCAGAACAGGCTCCTGAGGGTCGGCCATGCACCCCAGGAAAGGATTGATGTTCTCGTGACGCAACTCGTACATCTGAAGCAAAAGACAAGGGTTAAGTGATGTCCATCTTAACTACTCAAAAATAAGAACGTAATACGATTGAAACCGCTCGTAGTCATCTTCAAACTGCTTGGGGCTCTCAACACGCACAGTTTTATAGTAAATGTTCTGTTAATCTGGGATTAATAAGTTCTTAATCCTCTAATTAAAATGCTCGAAAAGAAAGTCGAAAGTAAAACATTAAATAAGCTTACTATTTCCCAACACGTAAACGGTGATTTAGTTTCAAGCAGTTTATTTTTACCATGGTAACCGATTACTTTTAGTAATAAGAGTAATAGGTAAACATGCTGTTACTATTCACCAATTGTTATCTCTCAAAAAGTGAACACTAAAATTGGAACCAATGTATCAGCCGAGCATGCGTGGTAAAAGCGGGCTATCAAAATTTGACTAGGGTGAAATAAATTCAACGAAACTGGTTGGTCTCATCGTGGTAAGTCTGTCATTTGTGATTACCACTATAGAATTTGTTTCAAGAAAATTTATGATAAAGAAATAGTAGTTTTTGATATCACTCTTCTAAAATGTATCATTTTAGAAAACTACTTGGTATGGAACCATTTTAGAGCAACAGATATTATTTATTCTGGATATATTCCATTATAATAGGTCACTTAGCTTGCTTTATAGAATAATTTAATTACGATAGATAGCTTTCTGTAATAGCATTCTTGTATAGCATAATTTTAAATTTGTGGTAATCTTTGTTTTTCTGCACAATGTTTTTTTTTCTAAAATAGAAAGATTCATTTCGTCATATTGATCATTTCATTAAACTTAAATATTAAACGTTCAAAGAAAGACTATTATGATTAGTAATTTTGAGAAGGACCGACACAACTACAGCTGTCATCAGTACATAAAATCTTGAAACTTTACTACATCTATTATGTTCTAGCGCAAGATCAATTATTCCCTTATACAGGATGACCCAAAGTTAATAGGATTCCGACGAATTATATATATATGTACATAATTATCTCTTCGGAGCTGGGGAAAGCTGAGTAATCGCTTGTACACCTTTGAAGCAATACAGGTAATTGTGAAATAGATATTTCAAGCAGTAAAGAACTGTGATAGCAGCAATTTTCACGATTATGTATGTTCTATCATTCTCTGCCCTCCATTTATGAAATGGAACGTTCTAGAATATTCCGCTGAGTTTTTATTTATTAAGACAAATCAGGTACAGGAAAATATTAAATATTTTGGAAGCTGACTACAAACAATGACGATGTGTAAGCAGTAGACTAATTCTGATAAAGGCTGGTATAAATGCATCCGGCTGAATAGAGCTAGAAATGGGGGAAGTTGGGTAGAAGGGGCAAAATGCTGCAAATAAAGAGACCTAAAGATATTTCTTTTTGATAAATGTTATACAATGTAAAGTGATAAAAAAAATTCGATTTGGCTAAATGCTACAATGTTTGTTTTAGAGCAAAGCCACATTGAACTATCTGCTGTGTCCATTGCGGGGAATCGAATCTCGGATTTTAGCGTTGTAAGTCTTTAAACTTACCGCTGTCCCACCGGGAGACTGCTACAAATGAAAAAAGAAGTGTTTCTTTTTGAGCACTAGAAACTTTTTGGGGTACCAACACCCTTTACAATGTATGGTCATTTAAGGCTGTCTCTCATTATAAAAATATTAGTCTACCGTATTGCTCAGTAATGACCAAAACTAGTCCGCTGTATCGTGCTTACTCCCCCAGTGGGACAGCGATAAGTCTACGGACTTACAACGCTAAGATCGGGGGTTACATTCCCCGCAGTTGACTCAGCAGATAGCCCAATCTGGCTTTGTTCTAAAACAATTAAACGAAAACCAAATCAGTGTCGTGATTTAGGTGAGCTACAGTGCACTTGTTAAATTGAGCCAGTAATATACTTCGAGGCACTTCAACTTAATCGAAAATGGTCAAAAAGATAAAATAACTTATATACCTGAAGAAGCTGGTTCATTGCTTTGGTTTTCACTTCAAATGTTGTAGCTGTGATAAAATGTTTCAGATGCACCATGTCACCCTAGGAAATAAAAAGTGTTCAGGTACAGCTTAAAACATATCCAATACGAAAAATCTAATATAGGATAAGTTATGCGTAATTAGAAAACTGAACGGAAATTTCACCTGTCATTAAATCTAAATGTTACTGTAACGTTAATGGCGAGTTTCTGTTGATGGGTTATATATGATTGTATATATGAAAATAGTTTATAAATATTCGAGCTTAACAAATAATGAAAGGATAGACTCGTTGCTTTTGTTATTTTTTCTTAAGAAGAATTACATTTTAAAATTCAAACTAATTTTCAAATTAATTATCTATTAAAATCAAGACTTTCAACGTAACCTCACAAACTCAATTAATAATAGTAATGAAATAGAAAACTTTACATCAGCAAAACAAACTCTAAGTTTTTAATGCTGGTTGGTTGCTTTCACAATGAACCAATTATTAAGTGAACGTCATAAGTAAAGATATAATTTGAGAAGTTTTATTCATAAATTTGTTTCAGAATTTCAGACAAAGATACGTGAGAGTTAGTTGGACATAGTAAAGGGAAGGCAGCTAGTCAAAATCACCTTGGATTACTTTTATCTGATAATATAGTAGGATTTGACCACCAATTCTTGAATGGAGCCCATTGTCTCAAATGCAGAGCACGTTTTTGAGGTAACGTGTCATTATGTTATGATTCATTTGAATGTAGCAACTGAGACGCGTTTGTACGACCAATGGTTTACATTTCATATGCGTTGCTTGTCCATTGGATGTATTCTTAGTACCATTGCAGGCATTATGGTGTTTTAAGAAGCTTGATATTGTTGGGGATGGTAAGAGGAACCCATCACTCGCTTTAAAAACGAATAATTCTTTCGTCTTGTTCATGACTGTTTTTTCTTGAGAAAGAAATTCACGAATTTGCAATGAATACTTACGATTTTACGTCAGTTAATTGTTTATATTATACACTGCTCAAAACAATCAAAGGATATTGGAATTAGCGATATTATATCCATGGGACCATGACAAGGGAAAAATGATTTTCTAAAATATTGTCGATCGCCTCTCTTGTGCGCAAATCAGACTCTCGGTTGATTGGTGATGTGATATGAAATGTAAATGATTGGTCATTCATTGTTTACAATTTGACATTTGGTAACTAGGGAGTTAGATTCTTATAGTTCTTGGCATTTCCTTTCAATATGGACTATGGTCATCACTAACAATAAGGAGAACCTGGAATCAATGTTTCATGCTTTAAAAAAAATTAGAATGTTGATAAGGTACAGAAGTATTTTTGACCACTTCTCTGCAAGAGCTGTATCCAGGATATCATTATGAAAGAGTTGTATCAAAGATATCTTTATGAAAGAGTTGTATCCAGGATATCTTTATGAAAGAATTGTATCCAGGATACCTTTATGAAAGAGTTGTATCAAAGATATCTTTATGAAAGAGTTGTATCAAGGATATCTTTATGAAAGAGTTGTATCCAAGATATCTTTATGAAAGAGTTGTATCAAAGATATCTTTATGAAAGAGTTGTATCAAAGATATCTTTATGAAAGAGTTGTATGAAGGAGATATTTGTGAAAGAGCTGTATCCAGGATATCTTTAGCGTCTGGAGTCGCTTGACAGGATCTCACTATTGTCATATGCGTTACGTTTTTGGAAGAAGAGGGAACAGATATGATAACAAAGTAAAGTACAACTCAGCTGTAGAACTAATAGTGCTCTGTATATTGTTGGTCCATTGACCACGTCGCGTGAACAAAATTCTAGTTCTTTTAGCCCTGTGGTTCACTTCAACATGATAAAAGAAACGAAGTTATATAATTATAAACCGAGAAATGATTACCAATAACCTGGATTTCAGAACTAACCACCCACACTACGTAACAAAGAAAAGATTATTTTAGTTAGAATTATTATGTCAGAGGTATCAATGAAATAAATTCCTATTATCTTAGAGCTTACATTAATCATGTTTATTTCTTGTTTTGTATGAAAAGTGCTTTTTTCTCAATCCAAACTTTATTTATTCGACGTATTGGCTAAACGGTTTGGTCAGTGACCTCAAGGTTAGGGCATATATATGTAATGCTATCTACAAGTGGAAGTGGTACTAATGAATCCACATTTTGTACTTCCTTATGACCAATCCAACAAACGTATGTAGAGCTTTTGTTTTACATGTTCAATACAACCCACTAACGGTAAAGTGAGGGGTTCATAACTCTTTAGACAATAAACTGATTGTGGTCTGTGAAATATTTTCTCTTCTAATTTACAAAAAAATCAATGAAGCTGTGACGGATTTACTATTATATATCTATTTTAATATCGATATTTGTTTAAGATAAATCTATATGTAGAAATGTACATAACTTATACTGTTAAATCTGTATTGCGATATTCCCACCTATTCACTAAAATTGTAGAAAATTCTCGAGTGTAAGAATCAACAATATTTATATGTGTGTACGTTAACACTGGTGTATCGTTTATATTGTTGCGTAAGCTGAAATATCGAGAAACTCTCTTCACGCCTATAACCAATGCGACACGCCAAAAGACAGTATATATTTATTTTTTATATAGTTGGTGTACTATAATCCTCGGAAGCTATAACTGTGATTAACGCTTGGTAATCGGGAACTTCAGATATCTGACTAGGAACATTTATAGATCTCGAACATTTCAAACTATTTAACTTCAGCGGATTCATATCGGACATTAGTACTTCTAGGAAGATATTATATAACTTCATCGGTGGAAAAACTCGACTTCTGACCATTGAAAAATATTAAACTAACTAGCTCCCTGTTAAGTGAATTGTATCTACACTAACTCAAAATCAGTTCGATCATCGTCATCCCTCGATAAGATATCAAGGAAGTTCCAGACCAGATAGAGGACTAAATATTGTTTGTAAAACTTTTTAAAACTTTTTACATAGATCTTTATTTGTAATAACTATTATTGTAAATTGTGTTATTGTTTGTATATAAAATA